>NC_073303.1:38466252-38626252 GCF_027595985.1 Sorex araneus | reverse complement strand
GCCCCAAAACAAAAACTACAAAAGAAAATATGTTGAGTGGGTCCCGTCCAGGAACTCCGGTGCCCAGAGAGTCTGTCATATCTTTAGATGAAGGACTCTGGGGAGGGAAGGGAACTTGACATCTTATGGGCCATCAACTAATGTTAGACAGACACCCTGTCATTTTGGGAACAACCAGAATTCCAGAGTTTCATTCCTTACGGTGGCACTGGCCGTGCGTGTGTGCTGCTGTCTGCTGTGGGACTGAGGCTTCTGGCCTTGACTGGCGCTCGGCCCCACCGGGAGAGACTCCAGCCTCTCCCTCACCGTCACCGTTTCTCTGGGGCTCACGCTTACCCCTTAGAGGGCACCAGCAATTTTCGTGACCTTGGGAGGTTCCGGGAGAGCCACAGAACGCCGAGGCCTCCCACCACCTGATCAGAGCATTCTAGAAACCTTGGCTTCTTAGCACACTCTTCCTTCCTATCAGAAAGCATCCACTTGAAGAGATATTTGATGGAAGGAAATTCAGGATCTCTCAGGGGGAGCCAGTAGCATAACCAATTTAAGACTGGACTCGATGACTGAAGCGTCTACAAACTCCAGAGAGTTCACTTTCTCGAGAAGATGGGGTGTGTGTGTGTGTGTGTGTGTGTGTGTGTGTGTGTGTGTGTGTGTGTGTGTAGTGCGTATGTCTGGGGGATGGGAGAAAAAGGAAGGAGGAAGACGAATTAGCAATCCCACCAAAACTCATCTCATTCTGGAAGCTACATTGCCGGTTTGCAGAGGCGAATCGAGTTAAACAACTTTTGGGCTGATCCACCTCCAATCTCCCAGGCTAGGCATTGTTTGTCTGTCGGGCAGGTTCAGAAGTGGAACCCCTGGGGGCTCCCTAAATGGTTCCGTTTTAGAGGGGCTTCTGATAGTCCCACAGGGAGGCGGCATAAGGTCCAAAGGGCAAGACAATGACCTGGAAACAAAGTGAAATCTTGAGAGCCGAAGGGACCATCTGGACATCCAAGGCAGCTGCCTCGGGCTGCAGCAGAGGACAGAGGGTTCCAGGCGCTCACTGCAAGGCCACCGGGAGTGCCAGGGCTGCCTTTGATCCGGGGTGAGTCCCCGCCCCCTTCTGCCCCCCCCCCCCCCCCCCGCCCCCAGCACTCTTGCTGCCTCTTTCTGAGGCTCATGGAAGGACCTTGGGATTTGACTTATCCGGAGAGGGAGAGAAGGGAAGGATTGAAATGTGAAGGCGGGTTCATGAGGTTGCTTTGCTCTGTCCAGGACACATTTTACCACAATTGTCATTGTATTTTAGGTAAAATAGTGACTTTCACTGGTTGAAAGCTTGCCACGGGCTGTTCCAAACCTTAGAGCCACGGTCTGAAATAGAAACTGGCCTCCCCACTTCCTGTCACACCCCCATGTACCGTTCATACACCTGATGCCCTGGACTCTGAATCTGTAACTGCCCTCCAGGGGACAGAAGTGGTCAGCCTGAGTCAGACTGTGATGTCACCCACAGAAGATGCTTAGTCTGTGCTGTCAAATGCGTGAAAAGAGAGGCAGAGAATTAATACAGGCGTTGCCTTGCTGGCCAGGGTTCGATCCCCAGTATCACAGAGGAGTTACCTTTGAGCACAAGAGCCAGGAGCACAGCCGGGTGTAAGCCCCCCAAAAAACCAGAAAACACTGGTCGGATCAGCATCTGTGGGGGGCTGCCCAAACTTCCTTCCAGGACACTCTCCTGTGGCTCCTGAGATCGGTGGGTGGGCTGAGGCCTGCCCCACCCTCACCTCCAAGGGCAAAACCCTGGATTGGCAAAACTATGTCCCGGCTACCTTGTAGAACAGGCACAGGACCCGTTAGACCAGGCCTATGTCATGGAGCGCTCACGGGGGCCGCCTGAGGACGCAGCTCGTGTGAGCAGGCTTCTCGGGGAGCTGTTCTCAGTTGGACCCAGAACACACTGCCTTCAGCCATCGAGGACAGCTGATGTCAGGATGGCGAGAGACCACAGGGCACAGAGGAGAGACAGAAAACCCACAGGGCCACTGAGCACGGAGCATGGATCTAAGCCGTGTCCAAATCCAGACTCTTTGGATTTTAGTTAGCTGCAATGATAAGATCTACCTTAAAAGAACTTTTTGAAGGCTGGAGGAATAGTACAGTGGATAGGACATTGGCCTTGCACGCACGGCCAACCCAGGTTCGATCTCTAGCATCCCATAGGCTCCCCCAAGAACCACCAGGAGTAATTCCTGAGTGTAGAGCCAGGAGTAAGCCCTTAGCATCGTTGGGTATGACCCAAAACCCAAAATAATAATAATAATTTTTCTCTTAAGAACAGTGATTTTGAGGTAGGTTTTCTGTTACATGAACCTTAACATTCTAAACAGATATGAAGAGTAGGCTGAACTATGTGCCCACAACTCATTTTGGTTGTCAAGCCAGAGAATATTCTGGTCCCTGTTTGCAGTCACTCGTAAGCTTCTCTTCCATTATGATCATTAGAAATAGATCTTATCATTAGAAATCGTCCCTCTTTAGGGTGCAAAAATATGCTGAGTGGATGAAGGAAAAAATAAAAATGTCTCCAGCAAGTCATAAACTCCTTTCCATACCTACTTAAAGCTTAAGGACTGCCTTCATTCTCTACGTTTAATTGTTAATTGAGAATTTAAAAATCAAAAATGCCAACTTTGCCTTCGATGAGATGGGAAAGCCTGCTACTGGAGAAGGTAACATAATGCGAAACCGCCACCATTACCAAGGCACACAAATGCTTCTGGTATGTAAAATTGCTTTGTAAAATATTTGCTCCATCTGCTGAAAGCAGCAAAGACAATTTTCCCTTGATAGCTAATGGCCCATTTCGGCTGTGTGGCAAGTGGCTCTCCGCGGTGGCGGCTCTCATTAAACAGAATGGTGAGAACACGGTATATAATTCCATACTTATGCGGCATTATGCACTTGCGGCTTCTGGAGGAAGTCTGTCCCTCATTACCGAGCCCTCCACCTTGCACCAACTTGCAGGCCTGACTCGAGAACGTTTTGTCCAACCGAGGCACATATGTCGCGGCTCCATTCCCAAGCTCAGCTCAACGGCTTCGCCCGAGCAGAAAACACTCGAAAGCTTCGTTCCTTTTCGACTTTCCAGCACTTAAGCGGCTGTTTCTTTTTTCCTCTCACCGCGGGGTTCCTTCTAGGCTCACCCTGTCGCACTGCATGCTGGGGGCTTCCATACAGAAAGATTAAGCAGCGGCCCTTGAAAGTCTTCCATTGAACTTTGCACACACACAAAAGCAGGAAAATCTTTCCCCCCAGCCCCGGGTCAGAATACAAAAGCCTGACACTGTTCTGGGTTCTCCTGAGTCCGAGGAGGTCTGCGATTTCTCTCTTCAAGGATGTTTATACTCTGCATCCTGACTGACTTCTACATCTGCCGAGGAACAATTAAGAATAAATAATCCAGGGTGGTTGAGAAAAAAAAAAGAAGAACATGTTCACGTTTGGGGAACGATATTAAAAAGTAGTTACAGCAGCAAGTGGCTGATTAGGAAAAAAAAAATATTTTCAACATCAGAAAATGGCTTTAAAGGAAATCATATTAGAGAAACATGACACCAAGTAAATACATTTGACTGTTTTAAAGATTCTGCAATCTGTTTAGGCAAAAATCATGGAGCTTGAAAAGCAACCATCAGGGGAAGTGGTCATAATTATTATTATTGGTAATAAGTTCCTGCCTTGCTCATAAGAGCTGAAAGATGGCTGGCAGAGCAAATTGTCTGTGCTGAGAACAGAAGATTAAAAAACAAAAGAAAGCACGTGTGCCCTTTGGATCCGATTTCTCTTTCAAGGGGTGGCAGAGGGGAGGTGAGTTTGTCGGGAGAAATGAGAGTCTGTGGGGGGACATGTTATAATTCCGTTCGTTCTTGACTTAAAGGAGGAGGCGAAGCTTCTAATTCCCAGTGGGAACTGAGCTGCATCTTCTGTGATCTTTGCACGTCTGCAGATCTTTGCATCCGACCATTCATTCTTGTTTCCCTTCTGCAGACTCGGGGGCTGATCAAATACCGGCGTGTAACAAATCAGTGAGTCACAAAAGCAAGGATCTGGGTTGGGTCTGGTACAATCGCGCGAATGTTCTCCTCTTCTCAAGGGCGTCCCTGTCTCACCCGGGGGCACGGAGGACAAATGACCAGAAGCTCACGGCCGGGGAGAGCGCAGCGCGTTCTGAGTAGCTCCCACACACCCAGGCCTGCTCCTCGGCTCTCTGCAGAGCAGACGTTTCTCCAGGAACGGCAAGGGGGGGCCTGCCTGGGTGTGAAAACACTAACCAATTCTCCTTCCTCTCATCTTTTGCTTTATTCTTTCCTTCCACGCTGCTTTTGTGAAAAACTGGCAGTTAAATTCAATTGATTCCAAATATTCTGGGTCCATATGGCCGCCAACCCTGGAGCCGGAGCGGCGAGAGCGCCTCACTGCTGTTCCCAAACATTTGCCTCTCCCCTAGTCCCCAGATGGTGGGAGTAACATTTAAACCTCCTTTGCTCTGCCTTGTACAATAGACCTTGGCACCATTTCAACTGTTTACTCCGGTAATTAACAGCTCTGATACCACAACAATTACAACTCCTACATTCTCACCACAATAATGCTATGAATTAGTGAGAGCTAATGGCTGGAAGGTAGAGTGTTTCCAGACTGTGAGATCTGTGCATTTTTAGAATAAAATAAAAGGTACAAACAGCACGCTTGCAGTAGACAATGATTACCTAGTAATTAGTTTACACAAAGCTTCCTATTTAATGGCAAAACGCTGTAATTAACGTGTGACAGAAAATCAAAGGGTACTTTGTAAGCATATGAAAAATTAACACTGCAGGCCCATAGCTTTATGTACTGATTAGAAGCATATTAAATCAATAGGACACACAAACCAACAGCTTGTGGAGCTGATTATTATAGGTCCTCGGAAGGGGGACTCGGCTTCACGTCACGCGCAGTGGCGATTTCCCTTTTTCTGTCATCTTCCTCAGGCAGCGAAGCCCACCTCAAACCCCAATGCTGGCAGCTTCGCGAAAATAACCATTGAACTGGAAGAAAACCTTCTAAGTCATTTTCAGAGATAAGGGGGGGGAAAAAGATGTAAATGATTAAGACTTTCCAATCATTGTGGTAACGTGCTGTTACACTAATTAGAAATGACACCAAGTGGAACCAGAAAATGTAGCAACCCGCTCTCTGTTTGTTTTTTGGTTTTTTTTTTTTGGACGAAGAAAGCTCTGCTTTATCAGGTCACTGCCTCCTGCGTCAACACGTGAGAATTTCAAATCATGGGAATGATTGTCTACTTTCAAAGCTCAAGGCAGCCGGTGGCCTGAGGCATCCTCTCTAAAAGGTCTTATGATCAGGGTATGAGTCCTAGGAGGAACAGTGGGGACAGCGTTCTAGCGCTGTGGCTATGCAGGACAATCTGGTGGCAACCTCTCGGATTGGAAAGGAACTGAGGCCAGCCAAGGAAGACGCAGTATGGACGCGCTCTTTCAATGGCATTTCTCTTTAATAGTCATGCAGGGTTTTTGAAATAAACGCTTTTAGTCAGGCACGGTGATTGGCAACGTTGTTCATCGTTGAACTTGAGGTGTGTGATGTTCTAGCACCAGTCCCACCAGCAGTGTGGAGATGCCTCCACCACGGTCTGCAGGTTCCCTCCCAACCCCCCACCTGCCTCTGTGGCAGGCCCCTTGTTCAGTTTGGTGGCTGTAGTGTGGATTTCCTCCTTGCAGCGTTGTTCGCTCTGTGGTTTGGGTCCATATATTCGCCTCACCGCTATACCCACCGATGTACCCAAGATCCTTGACCAACCCTGCTTGTGTTACTTGCCATCCACTTCTTTTTCACTTTCTCCTTTCGTTCTTTCCGTTCTTGTACTTATCCTTCTTAGACTCTGGAGTCAAGGGTGATGTAGATCTCCCCCACGATGAGACCTTGCATTCCCTCATCATCATTCTATAGACCACAGATAAGTGACAGCATCCGGTATTTGTCCTTCTCCCCACTCACTTCACTTGACGTGACAGCCTCCTGTTCCATTCAAGCTGCAGCAGATTGCACGTTTACATCATTCCTTGCAGCTGTGTAGTATTCCATCATGTACACATCTTCCTAATCTACATCTTCACAATCCACTCACCTTCACTGGACACCTAGGCAAATGCCATATCTTAGTGATTATCCTACATGCTGCCACAAATAATGGTGGTGCTTCAATCTTTTTGAATGAATACTTTTGTATGCAGAGGGTAGATACCCAGAAGTGGAATTATTAGGTTTATGGCAGCTCTGTGCTTACTTTTCTCAGAAATATTCACACTATTTTCTAGAGGCGTTAAACCAGGCAACGTTCCAACCAGCAGTGGGTGAGTTTCTTTTTCACCACACCCTGCCTATGCAGATTGTCCTGGTATTTTCATATGTGCCATTCTCACTGGTGTGAGATGACATCTCACTGTCGTCTTGATTTGGATTTCTCTAATAATATGTGATGATGAGAGCTTTTCATGTGCCATCTGTCTGTCTTCTTCAGGGAAGTGTCTGTTCATTTCCTCTCCCCATTTTTTTTTAAACTTTTTATTAAATCACCATGTGGAAAGTTACAAAGTTCTCAGGTTTATATGTCAGTTATACAATATTCAAACACCCATCCCTTCACCAGTGCCCATATTCCACCACCAGAAACCCCAGTATACCCCCGCCCCCACCCCCTACCCCCTACTGTATAGCTAATGAATTTCACTTCATTTTTTCTTTACCTTGATTACATTCCATAATTCCACACAAAACTCACTATAGTTGTTGGAGTTTCCAACCAAGAGAGACAGACCTACTACATTTGATAATTAGTTTTTCATTGCTGGAAATGAAGAGATATGTAGCCCCACTGCTACAAGTACATAACTCTCTCTCTCTCTTTTTTTCCTTTTTCCTTTTCCCTTTTTTTTTTTCTTTTTCCCCCTCATCCCCCTTCCTGCGCCTCATAGTATGGTGTACGCCACGCCGCGTCGGCCAGCGTGGGGCTTTTGCTTAGTTCACAGTCCAGAGGTGGCTGCTACATTAAAAACCTTCAATATTTCAACAAAAACTTACTGTTATTATTTGGAGTTTCCCCCCCAAGTCAGACCTGTTCAAATGGAACCGTTTCACATTGCTGACAATTATAAATGTTAAGTCGCGTCCGCACGGTTTTGGATTTCTGTATAAAGTCCAGGGAAAATTCTGCCAGAAATTACATAGCCCAGCTCACAGTCCCAGTGCATTGCTGTAAGAAGTCTCTGAATTCAAAGTCTTTAGGCGCAGAGGGTCCGATTCGTGCTCAGCGGCTCCGGATTTATCTGGGCCGAGGGCATGCCGGTTACGCCCCCTTCCCATGAGTTCCTGGGAGCCCCAAAAGTAAAAACCGAATACCTGTGGGTTTGGAGTCACAGAAGATGGCACCTGCCACGTGGGTGCCGCCAGGCCGCTGCTTTCTGTGCAGGAAGACAGGGTGGGGAGGAAAAAAATCCACCCCCGGCAGCAAAGAGTTGTAGCTCAGTTCGGTGTCCCAGTGCATCGCTATCGGATGCTGCGCTGGATGCCCGAATGTGTAACATCTCTGGAGTCAAAGTCTTTAGGCGCAGTCCTCTCCCCATTTTTGATAAAGGTTTTGGATTTTTGTTGGTGGTGGTGGATGCGAGTATTTATATATCTTGGGTATCAACCCTTTAATAATGATGCAGTTTTGTGGTAACAGGAAGTTAACCATAAAGCAGGCAGCATTTCTGGAAGGCTTACTATGTGCTAGGCACCTTGCTTGTAGATTCATTTAATTGTAGATTCTACCATCTCCCCACAAGGCAGGTAGTGACAATATCTCTCTTCACAGCAGGAGGTGTGGGGTGCTAAAGTGATTTTCCCCTGACCCCCCACTAGTGACCTGGATATTCCTGGATTATGACACCCCATGAGGTCAGACCATCTCCAAGTTACACCTGATTGTTCAGTTATTCAGAGGAGCCTCTTCTATCACCCATTCTCCTTAAGAGGGTGTTTACCATGTCAACTTGGAAAAGGACACTCAAAATAAAAACCAGCAAAATATGTAGCTGCTGGCCCAAGTACCAGCATTTTACACATTCTCCATCTTTCCAGTGTTGTAGAATGGGAGAGGCTGATGCATGGCTGTGTGAGAATGTACCAGGACAATCTGCATAGGCAGGGTGTGGTGAAAAAGAAACTCACCCACTGCTGGTTGGAACGTTGCCTGGCTTAACGCCTCTAGAAAATAGTGTGAATATTTCTGAGAAAAGTAAGTACAGAGCTGCCATAAACCTAATAATTCCACTTCTGGGTATCTACCCTCTGCATACAAAAGTATTCATTCAAAAAGACTGAAGCACCACCATTATTTGTGGCAGCATGTAGCATAATCGCTAAGATATGGCATTTGCCTAGACTGGGTGAGCTAGTCCCGTAATGTGTTTAGTGAGGTGCCTGCACGCCATCAGGAGCATACACTGCTATCTGTGACTGTCATTATCACTGGGAATTGTCAAGGCCTTCATGGTGTATTGAGAGATCAACAAAAAGCAAGATCTCGAGCCTGGCCACTACTAAATTACTAACCTAGAAACTCATGGGGGAAAAAAATAAGCAAATCTGAAACACAAATAATGATTGGTATGTAGTTCAGTGATTGGGGGAAATGACACCCTGGATCTTTTTTTTCCTTGGCACCAGAGAGATTGCTCATTGGACTGGAGAACATGCTTTGCATGCACAAGGCTTGTGTTTGATCCATAACAATGCAGGGACCCAGAGAACAGCCAGGACCCTCCTGAGCACTTCACTGCCTGAGCATGCTGGGTAAATCCCCTGAACCCCCAAGTTCTTTTTTTTTAACCTAGATTTTCTCTTAAAATCAAAAAACTATGTTTCTTTCTTTCTTTTTTTTTTCTTTTTGGGTCACTCCCAGCGATGCTCAGGGCTTACTCCTGGCTCTGCACTCAGGAATTACTCCTGGCGGTGCTTGGGGGACCATATGGGATGCTGGTGATCGAACCTGGGTTGGCCGTGTGCAAGGCAAATGCCCTACCCGCTGTGCTATCGCTCCGGCCCCACTATGTTCCTTTTTATATGAAAATTCAGATATAAAAAGACATTTCTTGCTTATAATAAACTAATAGTGAATCAGGTACATTTTGACATCTAGAAGAGAAGTGCAAAAATAGTTCATAATATCCAGAGGGGTAAGATGGTGGTAAAATCGTTGCTTCTTATAAAACTAGTAGCTTTGGAAGTTCATACAGCCAAACTTGGTAATTATGGAACAAGAGAACTAAAGTATTTTACTCCTGGATTTTTCTACTAGGGAAATTGTTCTACAGAACCAAAGAACTTTATGAAAAAAAAAAACTTTATACCAGAAACAAATCTTTCATCTCTCTCCCTCTTCCTAACCCCCCTCCTCACCAACTAATCAAACAAAGCTTGAAATAGTGCAATAACTTTGCAAAATCTTAACAGCAGATGCTATTGTCACCTAAATGGGCTAAAGAATTTTAAAGCTTGAAATAATCTTGATTTCCATATAATACAATTGTGAAGATGACATATAAACATGGAAACTGTTTTAGCTTTTATATTTAAAGAACTTATAATGCTATTGTAGCTATAAAAATTCACATGGCACATGTGGAAATTAATAGAAAACAGTGAAAACTATGTTTGGGGAAAGCAATTATGCACATTTGGTTAAACATTTCTTTTTCTTTCTTTCTTTCTTTCTTTCTTTCTTTCTTTCTTTCTTTCTTTCTTTCTTTCTTTCTTTCTTTCTTTCTTCTTTCTTTGTCTCTTTTGTCTCTCTTTTTTCTTTCTTCTTCTTTTTTTTTTTTTTTTGCTTTTGGGTCATAGGTGATGCTCAGGGCTTACTCCTGCCCCTGCGCTCAGAAATCACTCCTGACGGCTCTTGGGAACCATCTAGGGATGCCAGGGAATGAACCCTAGTTGGCCGCATGCAAGGCAAACATCCTCCCCGCTATACTATTGCTACAGTCAAGGTTCAATATTTCTTTAACCCCTTTATATTATCTTTCAACTTTTCATAAAAGGGTTACAAGGCAAGGTTCTTTGGGACCACCTAATACTAATGTACTAAATTACTGACAAGTCCTACAGATGTACTAAATTACTTACAGTGGTTATTATGAGTCACTGATGAGGCCATATGAACGAATGAATGTGATCCTTTACTGTGAAGGTGTAGATGAGTCTAAGGCATTGGTTCATCATTCTCTTTTGTAATGGTGCATTTTGCTGACTTAGGTCACAAGGAAGCAAAACAATGACTATGGGACTATGGTTTATTCAACCTTCCCTAAGCCTCAGTGACTTGACTATCAGCCTCCCTCCCAGGCCAAATTTGGTGATCCCCCAAATGAATATCAAATGTCTATTAAAGTAGATCAAATAAAAGGTAAAGTTAACTAACCCTCGAAAAGGGTGAAAGTAGGAGATTATATTGCAACATTCAGGAGAAACTTAATTTTCCCTTTTCGTCGAGTTGGTAAAACTGTGACTCCAAGATTTCACTGTGCATTGCAGACTCAGTTCCCAAAGTGACCTCAGTGACCAAGGAGAGAGAAACCCGGAAGGAAAGTGATTCAGCTCTTTGCACAGAGAAACCATTCAATAAAGATCTCGTACAAAACAGTGTTACCAAAAAACACCAAGGCCCCCTAACCAAGCCCCCAGAATGAGAGATTTAAAAGAAGAGAGAAAGAACATGCCTTAAGGCCTGGGTCTCTGTACCCAGCGTCTTTGGCAAGACTGTTCAGGACGGTTTATTACCTTTACTACCCATATGTGCAAGTGTCTTCCCTTACAAAAGTCTTTGCTTCTGCTAAATGAAAAGAAATGCCCCACGTGGGGAGGGAGCATTTTGAGCATGCACACGTGTGGAGATTCATAAAACCTTAACAACCATTTGAATGCCTACGTGAAAGAACTCTCTGGAACTCACTGGTGGAGGTGGATTTGGTGATCTGGTGGAATGTCGATAGGAAGCCACCATGGATACTTGTGAGTTGTGGTGTAACAGTTTGTTGGTCCTAAAATAACCGACCAGTCTAGAAGGATCTTTTCAGCATACCTACAGGTTTTCAGCATTTGTTGATTCTGTGACTTTGTTTGACATCTCAACTGCACCCGGGGAAAGGACTCTGCCTTTGAATAGGTAGAAAAAGCATTGATCTTTATTGTGTCTCCTTGAATCTATGCTGAATCCAGCCTCCATCTAAAACCAATATCTGCAGTTGAGACAGGAAGGTCTCACAACAGCTCCAATTTCCAGGAATAGAACTGTTTTTAATCTGTTGCCTACACGGTACCAATGAGAAAAATCATGGTATCGTGTCATAAACTGCTATGCAAATGATGCTATTTGTAAGTATTAACATAATTTAGTGCTTACAGTCATGTTCTCATTTCTAATAATTCTCCCAGAATGGAGTCTTTCTCTGGACTCTTAGCCTGCAGGATAGTCTTTCATCAAGAAGCTGAAATTTTTAATAACCTGCCAGCATATGTTTTGTATGTGCCAGGCTAGGCTTGATGACACATCATCTTCATTATCAAAAGAAACAGGTCTACCAACTGTAATAGGACATTAAAACATGCCTGTGCTCATAAAGTAATGCTTTGATGTCTAAATGCATGCCATTACGATGGTCTTCTGGAACAAAAGAGAATTTCTAGCCCTAAATTCTCAATAGCTCCACTCAATGGAGTTGCAGCTCCCTTCTACTCAGAATGCACAAATCGGCATTGAAGGCCAAGACTGCCAATAAAAGGGGGCTTTTCAGAATGAGTTTTTAATTTTAGTTTTTACCTTCTGGTTAGAAGTTACGTGACTAAGTTCAGGTTTTAGACTAAACGGATTTTTGAATAAGTATTGTCCTTTGTTAAATTTCAAAAAAATGAATGAATTGGTTAAGGATTTCAGATATGATAACATTAAACATAATGCCCAATGACAATTTAAAAGGGTCTAATGTAAAGTAATTGAAATTTCATAATTTCAAGCTTCTACGTGTAATTCAGTCACATTTTAAATATTTTAACAGTTTAAAGTCAAAGATTTCAAATTTATCGTATTCCAGCTTTAGGAGAATCCTTTAAAAACAACAAATTTTTGCTTGAAAATTGAAACCAGAAAAGTTTTCACACTGACATTTCAATTTTTAAACAAGAAAAAGTCATACGTTTTATGGCTTTCATCTTGGCAGTCTTGCTTAAGAAAGGAAATTCTAGACTATATAAAAATCATACTATATAAAATGCTATACACTATAAAATCCGTTCAAAGAGAGCCCAAGGAAAACCTCTGTGGGCCTCAAAATTAAATACATTTTCCTTGTTATATATTTTTTTTTCTAGAAGAGTAATTCACTTTGGTATCCTTTAAATAATATGTAAAAAGCTGGTCATGACAGGTACTGCATTTAGTCTGTTCACTGACAGAGGGGAAGAAAAGCCCAGAATAGATCACTGGGAGAACAGTCACATTTGTCAAAGGGAACTCTCTCCTGACTGGTCTCTAGACGTATTCATCATTTCACTTTCACGAGAAAAATGTAGTTCTCTCTCGTGCCCCTCTCCCTTTCTGTCACTTGGGTGTTGATTCATACACTGCTGTGGTGGGATGCTCGGAGCAGAGGCAGATCATGGCTCGTCCCATACAGGGCGGGGAAGGAATCAGCGAAAGGAATTAGGGCGTCGTCCTAATCTGCTGCGCTTTTAGCAGGTCAGTCAAAACAGAGATTTTGCGTTAAGAGCTGCCAGACAAGTCTAGAAACAAAGTGAGGCAGATTTTAAAAATTCTATTAAGACTTATAAAAGTAATTATTAAGAAGGTTTGAACTAGACTAAATGTTGTACAATTCAACCTGCAGAAAACACAGATGGAAAAATTGATGCACATTCACCCACTTATTAAACTTCTTACCTATTGTTCAGCCTTAATTGGGAGATGTGGGGTCTGGGATTTTCTCAGTATCTTGCAGGACTAATAATTATATCAATTTCCTTAAATTGTCTTCAAAACGTGTGACTGCTGGCAGAATGCTGTTAGGTTCCAGGTTGAGAGCCATTCACTCTCTAGAATTTTTCTCTTGTTATAGCCCGGCAAGCTACCAAGAGTATCTCGCCCGCACGGCAGAGCCTGGCAGGCTATCTGTGGTGTATTTGATATGCCAAAAACAGTAACAACAAGTCTTACAATGGAGACGTTACTGGTGCCTGCTTGAGCAAATCGATGAGCAATGGGATGACAGTGATACAATGATAGACTACAACTGCCTTAATGATAACAGTTGCTAGACACCAATGATCAAGACCAACTTGGCACAAATGATAAGATCTGTCATGTTATTTGACTATACTAAAAAATGACTCCTCCTCAAAATCAGTATAGTAATCTATTTGAAGACATATATGGAGACATGTTGGACCCAACAAGGAACATTTAAAACTACTTGACCAACTCCACTCATTTTGTACAAAAGGACTTAGAGTCCATGAAAGTTCAAATGAAAGGCACGTTGTTGGTAGGTGACATGGCTAGAACAAAGCAAGTACTTTTGCCTTTCCTTTCTGTTCATAGCCACTGGGTTTATGTACTATGGGTCACTCACCTGTGCCCATTTTTTGTTCCAGTCTTCACTGCCGTACCTCCTATTCTCCTTCATGACCCACTTGTAGCACCTCAGATGGGAAATGACGTCACAAAAGGCAATTCCATTTCCTCCGAATTCATAGTCCATTTTGAAGAGCCAGCGTTGGATATTCAGGTTGTCAACGATGAGCTGACTCAGCTTCTCTATCATCTGTGGGACCAAAGTCACAGCAGCGTTTACTCGAGCTGATTTTCCAAGTTCTTAGTTATACAACATCAGGTTGGCTCAGGAGAGAGAACTCTTACCATTGGTTTATTTCTTTCTGGGAACTGTACGCTGGAAAGTCTGTTAAAAAGCTCAAATCCCGAAAATCATTTTGTGATGTAGTGAGTAATTTTTCTCCAAACTAATCATTCTCCCCTCATTAATATTCATGAGTTACATTTTTGGTAGGTTGAGTGTTAACTTAGTTATTATTTGTCTCATGTCTTTACTTCCAATAGGCTTTGCATTTGATTGTCTTCTAGTTACTAAAACATTAGAAGCTTTGAGTGGTGTGTCTCTGAGGTGAAGAATTGACCAACAGGACCAAAGATGGTCCCATCTGTCACTTTCCTTATGAGTAGTTCTGAGACGACAGCTCTGCTGATTTTTTGAAGACGGAAGATAGCTCTTAGCTATAGCAGAATCTTGGTATTATTTTCTTTTTCTGAGACTTAGTATGTTGACTATTGGTTTTAAAAATGATATGATAGTTTCAGATTTATAGATTTGAATGCCAACTGGGGCAGGGGAGTTTTGTTGAGCTTGTAATTGCAAGAGCTTGTAAAATATTTCCTTCCCCCTCATTAATATTCATGAATTCCATTTTTGGTAGGTTGATTGTATATTATTGTCCACTGATGATTATTATAGCCATTATATAAAGAAGACAGATAAAGGAGATAAAGATATTCATGGAAGCAACTTCATGGGACACACACCTACCCTACATTTTTGCTGGAAACAGCAGCTCATAATGATCACCTGGGCTTGATCACATGGAAGTTTTGGGGTCAAGAGTTCAAATTTTAAATATCAAAAGCATAATGATGGTGATAATTATAATATTAACTATGTAATAATAGTAATAACTAGTGCTACTAAGCTCCTTGCACATAGCCAACCCGGGTTCGATTCCTCTGTCCCTCTCAGAGAGCCTGGCAAGCTACCGAGAGTATCCTGCCTAAACGGCAGAGCCTGGCAAGCTACTCGTGGCATATTCCATATGCCAAAAACAGTAGCAACAAGTCTCACAATGGAGATGTTACTGGTGCCCACTTGAGCAAATGGATGAACAACGGGATGACAGTGTTACTGAGCTCCCTAGAAGCCAGATCTTTGCCTAAACTTTTTACATTTGTTTTCTCACTTACCACTCTCAAAACCCCACAAAGAGAACATAACTATCAATTCCATTTAAGTACTGTTACTTGGTGGATTTTAGTGATTTTTCTCCATGATCACAGAGCACAGTGGCAGAGCCAACCCCATCCAGGTTACTCTGATTCTAAAACCAATGTCTATTCCCTATTAGACGCTGTGCTACAGCTTTTATTCTGTAGAAAGCTGGAGAAGAAGGGTATGGTGGATCAAGAAATCAGAAAAAGAACAAGAGAGTCAACTTTCCTTATAGTCAATAAGCCATTAAAGATAATTTTGAATTGGACAAAAGTCTATAGCAAAACTGCTCAATTACAAGTAGTACTATCCTAGTATAGCTTTGGAGAAAAATTACTCATTAGATCACAAAATGATTTGTGGGGTTTGATCTTTACATCAGATTTTCCAGTGTATACTTCCCAGAAAGAAATAAACTGATAATAAGTATTTTCTGTCCATAGCCAACTGATGTTATTCTTGGCTAGGGTCTTCTGAGGTTAAGGAGGAGCCTGTAACACTAAATATCTTTGGAATAATTTTGCTTACCAATGGGATTGTTTTAAGCTAAGGAGAATGAAAAAGCTCTCTATTATAGTTATGTTGAACTTCATAGATGAAAGATGGTTTTTGTTACAAAGGCACAATCTGTTTTCCTACTGTTTTAAGTTTTTCATTTGTTTGTTAGTTATGGGGCCACACCTAGTGGTGTTCAGGGAAGCCATTCAGGGCAGGGATCGAACTTGGAAACCTCATACATGCAAGGCACGTGGTGCTCTACCACTCAGCCACATTTCCAGCCCTGCTGTCTGTTGTTGAGCTGTGTTTCTCAGCAAATCATCTTGTTGGAGATATTACACTCCACAGGAGTGTGAAAGTGATATCAAAATGGACATATTTGGGGTCCTCAGAAGACCCATGCAACCATGAGGTCTTCCAATAGGGCAAGAATGGAATTCTCTTCATTCCCTAATCATCACGTGATGTCCGTGGAAACTTTGGGTGTTTAGGTGACATGTCCTTTCTCTTGTATATTATATGGTCATGACAGCAACCTGGAAAGCTTTTCTAACAATTCTTCCAAAGTTACATCCCTTCTCTTTTTACTGCTAAGTTGAGAGGATAGAGTCTGTATCTAATCATAGATGCTATGATTTTGCACCCATAGAATCATAAGTTGCAGAAGGGCCGGAGTGATAGGACAGCAGGGAGGGTGTTTGCCTTGCACACGACTGACCCAGATTAAATCCCAGCATCCCATGTGGTCCCCTGAGCACTGCCAGGACTAATTCCTGAGTGCAAAGCCAGGAACAAGCCCTGAACATTGCTGGGTGTGATCCAAAAAGCCCAAAAAAAAATCATAAGTTGCAGAACTGCTCATGGGTTTTGGCATGTTAATATTTAATAAAGCCTTTTTGCTAGTGAAAGGAAAGGATTCCTGGCTTCCTGTTTTCTTTAAAATGCTATATTTGGGTCTAGTGTATATTTGGGGGGGTTAACTCCTAGCAGAATTATTATTGTTGCTTCCAAATCCTATTATTTTTTGCTTCTGAGAATCCTATAAACGGGTGTCTGTTGATGGATCCCCTACAGTAATGAAAAGGATCAATAGTATTGTAAAGATTGCACCACTAGAAAGAATTATGTGCTATCTTTAAGTGAAAATTGAACAGCGCTTTAAAATAGCAGTGCTGTTTTTGATTATTTAACCAAAGCTGTCAATATTTCATATGGAGCACAGGCCAGCAAGAGAACTTGCTTGGTTACTTTATGGATCCAAACAGGAAATGCTCTCTGTGCTCAGGCTAGAGTTAAAAAATTAATCATAACCCCAATGACTTCACGTTATTTCCATTCATTTATCATTTATCTGCTTGCATATATCTTTTCAAAAGATATATAAAAGTCCATCATCCCATCCTGGTACAGGGCAGCAAATGAAAGATGATTATTGCTAAAATCTAATGGATAGTCAGGACTATTTATTAACTTAAATTAAAATAATCACAACTTTCTTTCACCAGCTTTAAGTTTATGATGCGCATCAGTAAAAAGCTGGTGTTATTGATTCATCACCATCTGCAAACTCAAGATGCTGATGTGCTGAGGTGAATAGGCAGGGAAATGTTTATCTGAAAAAAAATCCCTATGGACTGCTTTAATTCCTGATTTTTCCCCTCTCCTTCCCTCCCATGCCCCCCCTTCCCATGCTATCCTCTTCTCTCCCCATACTCCCTCTCTCCTTTCCTCTCTCTCTCCTTCCCCTTGCCCCACCTCCTGGATCAAGAGCCTCACACATGTAAGACAAACGCTCTATTGCTGAGCTATATATCCAGCCCAGGACTTCAATTCTGAAAACCTCAGAAGTATGTTTTCCAAACAGACTAAGAGCCCAGTTATTTATTGGGATACAATTTTCACCTGCCGTAGGAGAAATGACATTCCTCAAGTCTGATCTGCCTACCAGGAAGAATTTAATCCTGCTTCTGAAAACTAGCAAGAGAGGGAGGTTTTGTCGTGTTAAACACTTCAGCATCTTTAACCGCAATCAACATATAAAGCTCAAAAATATTTCCTAGCAAGGATGGCCTGAGTCCCCGTGAGTAAAGATGACAGCAAGAGCCAAGAGAAATACTGCACATTCGGAAGTTTCAAAGATCTTTTGCTGGAAAAGTTGCACATGAAATTGTGTTGTTTTGAAAAGCATGTCATGGGCAGAGATGTGGCTCAGGTGGCACAACAGGTGCCTGGCTTGTGTGAGGCTCTGGGTTCGATCTCTCCCTTCTGGACTTTCTCCTCCACCACTGCATGCCTCTTTCCCAGATTCTGCCACCTTTGTGTGTGTGTGTGTGTGTGTGTGTGTGTGTGTGTGTGTGTATGTGTATGTGAGAGAGAGAGAGAGAGAGAGAGAGAGAGAGAGAGAGAGAGAGAGGGAGGGAGAGTTGGAGAGAGAGAGAGGGAGAGATAGGGAGAGATGAGGGGCAGTGTGTGGCATTTGGGCTACACCCACAATGCTCAGGGCTCACTCCTGCCTCTGCAGACAGGGATCACTCCAGCCAGGGCTTAGGTGGGGGACCATATGGGGTGCTGGGGATCAAACTCAGGTCGACCACTTGCAAGGCAAGAACCCTACCTACTGTTCTATCTCTCTGGCCCCTCGTTTAATTTTCTTTATTGTGAAAAAATACATAGGTCAATGGGGAAATACCCGAAACAACTCATGCGAAGATCCTTTCTGGTAACTAAGTGGTGACAGTGGTAGCTTTCTGGTGCTAGTTCTTCAAGTATCTGGAGCCTCGCGTAGGTACGGGAAGAATGCAGGACAATAGACCTCGTCCCAGCAGAACCCAGAGCAGATTCTTTTAGTCTCAGAGCTATTTCACGTCCCCTTTTCTTCCTGCCACTTCTCCTTTTTGAGGCGCCAAAGGCTCCCCTGGCCCGATCCTTTCTGTCTAAGAGAGTCTTGTCTTGTCCTAAGCCCTTTACCATTGTCCTCTGTAACCCAGGCCAGCAGAAAAAACTCCCTCCAGACCTTCCCAGCCAGGTCTTTCCACTTAAAACAAGACTCCCACCTCTCTTAGGCACCATCTAAATGACTGACTAGCTATTATAATAAAGAACGCATCCCGGGGGCACTGGAGAGATAGTACAATGGGTAGGGCATTTGCCTTGCATGTGACTGACCTGGGTGCAGTCCCCAGCATCTCACACAATCTCCCAAGCCAGGAGTGGGCACAGAGCCTGGAATAAGCCCTCAGCACCAGGTGTGGCTCCTCAAACAAAACAAGAACAAGAACAAGAACCCATCCATGTTCAGGCAAGGTCAGTCTGTGAAGAGAGTCCAGTGACTTCATCTAAGCCAATCAATAGGAAGCTGCAGCAATTTCTGGGAGAACATGAAGATACTTTGAAACAGGAAGTCCTGGAGTGGAACCCACCGGATCCCACTCAACTGTTCCACATATGTCTTGCTGAAGACCTGAAACTGGGGCCAGAGCGATAGTAGAGCGAGTAAGTTGTTTGCCTTGCATGTGGCCAACCTGAGTTCAATCCCCAGCATCCCCATATGGTCCCCCAAGCACCGCCAGAAGTAATTCCTGAGTGCAGAAGCAGGAGTAACCCCTGAGCATTGCTGGGTGAGGCACACCCCCACTAAAAAAAAAGACCTGAAGGTGTCAGAAGGCCAAGAAAATGCAAACATCTTTGAAGAAGCCTCCCCTCTCTATCCCACATACCTGCTGGAAGTTATAGATGCTGTGTGCTCCAGGAGGGACTGGGACGTGGGCACTCTCAAAGACCGGTTTACTTCCAGACTTGGTATTGTAAAGGTGAGCAAGTGTCGGCTCCGAAGCCAGGATGGGAACATCCAAAATATCCGCAACGGCCAAGTCATCTTTGTGGATGAACCCACTGACGATGTAGGCCTCCCTTCCTTGAATGAGATTCTTTATTCTTTTGATTGCCTTGGGGCTGTACAAGAGAAGAGTCGCCAGGCACATATGTTGCTTCTGTGGGGGGAGGTGGGGAACATATTATTCTTGTTAAAAGGTGTTTTTTTTTTCTGGTCCACACACCTAATTTATAATGTTGTACACCATAAATGCATTATTAATAGCGGGTTGGGTTATGACCTATTCTGTTGTTTAGCAGTTTAAATTGATAAAAGCCGTTGTGGTGCCACGCTATAATCACTCACATCTTTAGTGTGTTGGAAATAGGCTCACTGGGAATAGAACTAATTACTACACATCTGTATTTATTTGATCCACGTGGAATTATCCTTCTGTCAGAAGGAAAAAAAAGCTGGCGGCCGTTGGATAATAGTGATTCATCTCTGCAACACTTCTGGCATGGTTTAACACTAAAGCGTCTGGAAAATCAATACCAAAAAAAAAAAAGGAAGAAGAAGAAGAAAATACCCCTCATCATTTTACTCTGCAGGACTCCGGAAATGACTCAGTGAGGGGGAAGGCATTCTGACTCGATGCATCTTTCCAAAGTTCTACCACAAGGTCCGTTTTAGACCTGGTGTACTTTTAGAATGATTATCATGGCCAACAAGTTCTGGATTTGTGAGTGGAAAAAATCCTTGAAAATGTCAAGGATATTTTCAAGACTCAAATTCATATCCCTAAGGAAACTTGTCTCATGTTGGAAGCTTTAGACTCGGTTCACCGGTACATTAAATCAGAATTCTGATGTGTCTCATGTGTAGGCAGAGAACAGAGTGGTCAGATCAGCCTACGCCCAAAGTAACACAACCTGTTTCTGCAACTAAGGGATGAGGATGCAAATGAGTTTGGTGGACACATCACTAAGACAAGGCAGAGAAGGGCTTGGAAATACTACATGGGAGGGAGCAGAGGGAGGGCATAGCTGATCAGGAGAGAGAAAAATGCAAATTGCATCCCCCAAACACACACATAACATGATTCAAAAGGATTAATCCCACACTTAGTACAATAGCCAATATGTGAAAATAACCCAAATGCCCAACCACAGGTGAATGGATCAAGAAGTTGTGATCTATATACACGGTGGAATACTATGCAGCTCTAAGAAAGAATAAAATCACGCCGTTAGCTGTGATGTGGATGAAGCAGAGGATCTCATACTGAGTGAAGTCAGTCGAGGAAAGGAATAGACAGAGAATAACCTCTCTCACTGTGGGACTTAGAGATACATGGCAAGTGAGCCACAAATATCCAAAAGCAACACAATGGGAGACTCCAGCCACACCACTGAGCTGGGGGTTGCTGAAAGGGAGGAGTCTCGGGATCCTTGGGGGAGGGAGTTGGGTGCACTGGTGATGTTGGAGTCATGTGCACAGGAACCCGCCAGTATCACTATCAGTACTGCACATCACAGAACTTCAACTGAATGCAGGTCTGGTGTACACAGGTGTGCACTTTTCTGACAAGTTACATCCCTGGCCAAGAAAACTCCCTTTAAAAGTGTAACACTGTTAGTAAAATGCCAAGTGCTTGTGTCATCAGGGACTTCCAAGGATGTTGTAAAGTAGTGGCCATTTCCTCAATTTTGGTCAAGCCACTCAGTAGGGCAAAGAATGGGGAGAAAAACTCAGTCAGTACTTGGGGAAGGAGAGGCAGCAGGCTGACAACCCTTAAGTAACCGCTGAGTTTCGGAGTTAGATACCCAGAAGGGGGCCCCTGGGGTTTGGTCCTGTATGTGATCCCCAACTTACAAAGGGATATAGCACATGGAATCCTCAGAAGTCTTCATGCCAGTACTCAAATAAAGGAACACTCGGAGGGAGTCCATCAAGCTTTGTAGTACCTTTCTCTTTAAAGTCCTTGGTCTCAGCTGGGGCAGTGGCACAAAGGATTGGAGCACTTGTTTTGGAAGTCTTGAACAATAACGTGTTTTAATGTTCAAAATCAGAAATGATTATTTCTTTTTGTTTGTTTGTTTGTGGGTCACACCCAGTGGTACCCAGAGGCTGTCTCTAGGGTGCTGGGAGGTGTCTGGATCAGTCCAGGAGGTGCCCAGAAAACCATGCAGTGCCCAGGGAATGAATGGAGCGAGGCATGTGCTCCAGCTCTCTGAGCTATCTCCTCTGCCAAGCGATGACTCTATAATAATGCCTTTTATCGTTGCAAACTCAAGCACTGTATAGTAACTCGGAAAGATATACAAACAGATTTTTGGCACACTGGAAAAAAAAATCTCCTCAAAGCTATCCATTTGAATGAAAATCAGCACTGATACAATCTTTCGAACCCATTAAAAAGAAATAAAGCAATATCTAAAAGGAGTGGGAATGGATTTGCAAGTTAGTCTAAGTTTTGTATTTAAAAAAACTTAATTGCCTATGCATGATTAATTACTCAAATAATTTAAGCATGAAACGATGTGAATGCTTAACTATGAACTGAAGACATTCCCTACTTATTTCTATTCACAAAGATGCAAACCTAGGACAAGTCCAACCCCAGGCAACTCCCAACCGTGAGTGCTAACTATGGTCTCACTGATCATACATTTCGAAGATGAACAGAGAATCCAACAAGTAAAGGTCTCTTGAAGTCAAGGTTACAAGGTCATCCATGTGCAAAGCAGAAAAGATTCCAATTCATGATCGTGTTCTAGGGTCAAATTTTGGCTTCTTTTCTGGCTCTGCTAGTGACCTTTTTGTTTTTGCTTTTGGGCCACACCTGGTGGGGCTCAGAGCTCACTCTTGACTCTTTGTTCAGGAATCACTCCTGGCAGGGCTTGGAGGACCATATGGGTGTCAGGGATGGAACCCTGGTTAGTCACACTCAAGGCAAGTGCTGTACTATCTTTTCCAGCCCCTACTAGTATCTTGGGACTGGAAAACAAGTCTTGCTTCCCTTAGCTATTAAAGGAGATTCTGTTTCATTGCAATGTTCTAAGAATCAGATGAGAAAATACCTGCAAAGTATTTGATAAATGTTTATTCACACATTTTCCTTCTCTCCAATTCTTCTCCCTTCCCTACTCCACATCTAAAGGGAACACGATCTGTCCAGATAGACAAAAACTCCTTGCTAACAGTTTTTAGGTGTTAGCTCCAATGTTTGGGAGAAAATCAAGAAATTGGCCATACAGATGATAGTTTATTCACAGCTGCAATCCTAGTGTCCATGTTTACTCTGGGAATATCTAGGAAGCACCAAAGTAATCCTTGCATAGGGAAAGAAAATTGAGGGTTCCCAAGAATGTATGTAGCCATGATGATTGTGTTTTGTCCCCTCTCCTTGCCTTGCCCCTCCCCTCACCTTCCTCTTCCATGGTCAAGAGGTGCCAATGGGTGGATGGGTGGGGGGGGAGGACAGAGCAACAGTGCTTACCTTGCATATGGCCAACCCGGGTTCTATTCCCGATACCCATTTGGTTTCCTGAAATTGCCAGGGGTGATGCCAGAGTGTAGAGCCAGGAGTAAGTCCTGAGCACTGCTGGGTATAGCCCCCAAACAACAATAAAAAGAGGGGACAATAAAAGAGTGCTAATCAGGGAACTTTGGGGAAGAATAGTGAAGAATCCAACTATGAAAAACTAAAATCCTTATCTTGGTCGCAAAGAACCAAAGCTGAGAACAACGTATTGAGTATTCCACCCAAGAAATGCTCCTTAGAAACACTGGTGCAATTCTCCCCAGCCTGAAGGGTCTTTTCTCATTTTCTCTCCTCCCCCGCACCCCCCCCATCCTTCTCCCATTACCCCCCATTACTCTTTGTCTAATCACATGCATCTGAAGGGTGGCAGCTCAACACATTCATTCCTCCTATTAAAGCCTGCAATGAGTAATAGAGGGTTGGCGTGGATGTAACTCACTTTTGAATGAACTATCAACAGATTCACTGTCCCCATCTTATGCCTCCCCAAAGTCTCCTAAAAACTGAGCAGTCCATGATATATTAAAGTGTTGATTGTTTAACATGGGAAGTTTAAATTGTTGAAAATATGGACCAGAGTGATCGTAGGGCACTTGCCTTGCACGTTGCTGACCCAGACTTGATCCCTGGCACCCCATAGGCTCCCCTGAGCCCACAGGGGTGATCCCAGAGTACAGACCCAGGAGTAATCCCTGAACAGCACTGGCTGTAGCCCAAATATCCAAACCAAAAAAAATCAGAGAAATTTACTTCAAACCATCTCTGCCTTGCTATACTCTCCCCATAGTTCCTTAAATTTTCTAAAGCTTTTGTGTAGGGATGGGATTTCACTTAGAATTCATTTCATTCATACTCCACAAATGAGTGCAGTCCCTCTATGTCTGTTCCTCTCTTTCTGACTCATTTGACTTAGCATGATACTCTCCATGTTTATCCATTTATAAGCAAATTTCATGACTTCATCTCTCCTAACAGCTGCATAGTATTCCATTGTGTAGATGTACCAAAGTTTCTTTAGCTAGTCCTCTATAAAATAGCATCACATGAGGCTGACACCCTCATGTGGAGTAGATAGTAGGGACAGTAGATACAAGGACCAGGGGGATTGCCCCATAGCTGGAAGACTGCTTCATGAGCGGAGGGGAGAAGGCAGATGGGATAGAGAAAGGATCACTAAGAAAATGATGGCTTGAGGAACCAGTTGGGATGGGAGATGCATGCTGAAAGTAGATAATGGACCAAACATGATGACCTCTCAGTGTCTGTGTTGCAAGCCATAATGCCCAAAAGTAGAGAGAATGGGGGAATATTGTCTGCCACAGAGGCAGGGAGAGGGTGAGAAAGGAGGAATATACCGGGGATATTGATGGTGGGGAATGTGCACTGGTGGAGGGATGGGTGTTTGATCACTGTGAGATTGTAACCCAAACATGAAATCTTGTAACTATCTCACGGTGATTCAATAAAAAAGAATTCGTTTAATTCATTATGCCATCAGTACAAGTTTAGAAAAATCTGGCCTTGTTCTTTGGGAATCATGATGCAGTAAATCAGGCCAATCCCCCTGAGTGGAGGTGGGGAGGGGAACACGAAGTAATAAGGGGCAGAAACCAGGGTCCCTGGTTTAGAATCTGTCCACAACTCACAACTTTGTGACCCAAGGCAAGCCCAGTCTTTGGTGTCCTCTGCAGAGACTTAAGGAAAAAACAATCTTCAGGTGTTGTAAATTCACCTACTTGGTGGTACCACCATCACTGCAATTAGGCTTCTGCTATGGAGAAACTGGTCAGGGGTAGTAGTTCTGACCCCTGAAAGTCTGAAAGTTAAATTGGGATATTTATTTCCTACAGTCCAACTAGTATTCTAATCAGTAAAGCTGTTAAACTTGCAATAATATTTCACTGGTGTGTACCAGAGCATCGCAAGATATAAAATTTCCAATTTAATTTTACAGCATCCCTGAAGCCATAGTAATTAGAAGACAAACTCACAGTAAAGATGTTGATGGCTTCAGGGGTGATGATTTTGAACCTGTCCTGCAGGTCAGTTCTGTCCTCAAGGTTCCCTGATTTGACAGCTGCCCGGAGACTCAGGATTTTTTTGTAGTATAGCAGTAAGTCCTCTTTCATTTCCTGGGAGGATACGTAGATGACTGTCACGTTGGCATCTGAAACAACAGGCACAATGTTAATTACTGCTCCAGAGGTATGTGGCATTAGGGATTCTAGTGCTGGGTGTATTTTACACCCTTTCAAATGAAGAGCATATTCCAAACCCACCCCGAAGCTCATCTAGATGGGTTTGTACAAATCTTAGCGATTTAACTGGATTTTTTCCTTTGGTATGTTAGCATGTTTCATTAAGAAAACATATCACCACAGAGAGACTACACAATGATTGCTTCAAAAAGAGGTTTGTGGGGTGTCCCTTTTCAAATAATACCTAGGGATTTGGGTCAGAACTTTTAGTAACATCAATGGGAATTGCGTGCTGCTTTAAAATTTTATCCCATAAACTTCAATAAATTATAAAACTGAGCTATTAACTTTAGAAAACCAATGAAATTGTACTTTCTTATTCTGCTCAGATCAGGGAATGTTCTGGTCCAAATAAGTAATTATTTCTGGAAACCAACCTTTTTTCCTGTCCCATTCCCAAGGCATACCATATTACTTCAATAGTAATCTATTATTAGAATAGTGATCTAACACAAAATCATCTAATGAGTCTTGGCTTAAAGAAAATGCTGCCTTAATCTAATATTATCCTCCTCCTCCTCCTTTTAATTTTTTTTCCTGAGTCATACCTAATGTTACTTAGGGCTGGTGGTACTCTGAGGACAGTACCTCCTCCTGCACACAAGACATGTGCTCCAGCCCTTTGAGCTGTCGCCACAGCACTGACTGTTCTTTTCATACTTCCTGTTATGTCCACAGAAAGAAATCCAAGTCAAATATGGAATAGTGAGATGAGATTGTTTGGTCTGAGGTTGCAAAATACTGTTGGGAGTTTGGACAGGAAATCAGTAGACATGGAGTCGTTCATTCATTCATGAAAATACTAATCAGTGTAGGGTAAGATGTGTGTGGATATGGTCGATCATGCTGAATCCTTTATGGAACCCTGTTTGCTCGCATGGTTGTCCTTCATCTAGTGTTCTGCCAATCCTATTCAGGATGACTCGAGTCAACAACTTGCAGATAATGGACAACAGGCAGATTGGGCGATAGTGGCCGATGTTGTGGGCGTCTCCCTTCTTGTACAACAGAATGGTCCTGCTGGTTTTCCACTGGGACGGAACCTTGCATTCAGACAGGTAGCATGTGAAGAGCTGAGCCAGTGTAATGACGAGTACTGGTGGCAGATTCTTCAGGTGTTCGGGTCTGACCTCGTCTGGACTGGGTGCTGTACACGTCTTTACCGACAAAATAGTGTGGCGGATTTCAGAAGGGAGAATGCTGGGAAGGACATATCCATCCAGTGGAATTTGGTATGGGGGCAGGTGGACGTGGCTATTGAAGAGATCTGAGTAGAAGTTGTGGATAACCTTCTCCATTGCCCCTTCTGGAAAATGTAATAGATCAATCAGGACATCAGAGGGCACTCATCTTGGTCTTGCAGTTGAAGAAAAACAGGCGGGTGTTCCGAGTACTTTTCCCGGATTCTGCTGCATCAGCCAATACTGCTGCTCTTCTTTCTTTGAGGTCTTCCTTTATCGCTTCTCTGCACAGCTTTGCGAGCTTGGATGTTAGCTTATGATTGCCTGAGGCTTGCACCAAACCATGTTGGTGATGACCGCTAGACTAGAGCTGTTATCGACTGGATTCCACGCGATGCCAAGAGAACGCCTGGCCGCCCACCTATGAGATGGCCAGACTGCTTTGTCAAGACCCTGAATGAACGGTTTGATACTCTCCGTGTTCCTGGAGTGAGCAGACGCCATTGGGCTACACTAGCACTCGACAGGGACAGATGGAGACGTTACTGGCGCCCACTTGAGCAAATCAATGAGCAACAGGATGACAAGTGATACAAGTGATACAGTTGTTTACAGGTTGTTAAATTTGCTTTGGTGTTTTGTTGTTGTTGTTGTATTTCAGAAGTAGGGCCATGAGGGCCTAGAGCTCAAACTGTAGTCTATGGATCACCTGCAGACCAGCTTTGTTTGGCCATACATTTTCTTTTTAATGGAATCAATAGTTTGGAGAGCTCACATATCAGCATGAATTCCCTCATTTTGGCGGGGTGGGGGATTAGGAGAATTGACCCATGTATCTGCATGAGGTTGGACTGAGAGACTGCTGCCTCACAGAAGAACATTCATGGACCCCAGTGAGCATCTGATTTGTTTCATTGGTGTTTTTCTCAACTTTTAGTTTTCCATGGATTTGTCATTGCTTTACCATATTAGGAACTGCTGGGGGTTTTCTTCAGACCTTGCTTATGTGAATAACTGTCATCCACCATCAAACTTTTACTGCCAATCCATCACCAAAAAGGACTTCTCTGGGTCAGAGAGATATTACAGGTACTTGCCTTGCACATAACCAACCCAGGTTGGATTCCTGGCACAAAATGTATTCCACCAGGAGTAATCCCCGAGCACAGAGCCAGGAAAAAGCACGGTTGGGTGTGGTCCTAAACAAAGCAAACAAACAAACAAACAACAAACAACCCCCCTCTGCTCATTCCTCCCACCCTTCCCTCTTCCCTTTCCCTTTGGTAACCAGCATAGTTCCTACCCAGCCAAAAGAGAATTTTAAATATTCCTCTGCTCACTTGGGCAGAGTATATAGCACACAAACTGATTACATTTTAGTTCAGCCGCCTAGAGTACATTATTTAACTTCTAAACATTGGTTTTCATATATATAAAATTTACCTGTGGCACAAATTTGGGAGTGTACTAGTGAAAGAAACGCATGTATATACATACATATACATCTATATCTATATATGTATATATAAAGCACTCAGCACAGTACCTGGATTCAGCAGGTGCTCAACAAACAGTGCAAATCCAGAGATGGACTCTGGCCTGCTCTGACCAACAATGACTTTTTTGTCCCTCTGCTCATTTTAATAAGTGTCTCAAGATTTAATCTCATAATATAGTAGTATAAAAAATTTTAAAGGACACAAATAGACTATAATAAAATTGACTCCAGAGCAGAAAATAAATACAAAAATAATTTTTTGGGGGTGGGACTGGGTCACACCTGGTAATGTTCAGTGGCCACTCAAAGCTCAGTGCTCAGAGGGCCATGTGGTACCAGGGGTCAGATCTGGGCCTCCTAGCCCTTTGAGCTGAAATCTCTCCCAGAATACACTTCTTGGGGAGCAATTTCTAGGTTACCAATGGTAGCAAATCATATTACCAATTTCCTCTTTCCTTTCCATTTCTGGCAAAGGAATTCTATCAGTAGCTCTCGTGTCTACTATTTAGTGTGACATGATTTTGAATCTCCAAAGTTCAGGACGGATTGACAGCCCTTTTGGAAAGGAACTAATATTGAAGATGAACGTTCTTTGATTGCTGGTCAATACCAATCATTCTTTTACTTAACTTGCTGAGGAATTGAAAATACATGTCTTTCCCCTTTCCTCTGACACCCCGGCTTCCCAGCCAACATCCGAGTGACTAGACTCACGATGGGTTTTCTTTGTTTCTACTGAATAAGCAGAAAAGTCAGCCTCCTTCATTAGGAGTCCACGAAGTGAAAAAGACAACTGCTTAAGCCTTCCCACAAAATCATTGCTGATTTCCCTAATGCTTTTTTATTTTTATTTCATAAGCAAGAGCTTTTGATCTTCAGTTCCTAAGTCTTGGTTATTCCTCTGGGATAATGAATTTTATTTTATTTTATTTTATTTTGTGGAGTTCCTGTTTTTAACCTGCTATTCCTAAGCCTTCACTATTCCTCTGGGATAATGAAATTTCTCTGGGAGAGATCTTGCTACTTCGTGAATATGGTAGGCTAAGCTAAGGCACCAAAGTCCATCATCTCTCAGAAACTTTTATATTAGCCAGATTTTCTGCTCAGGTAGATACTGACTGAATTATTGACATATTTAAAGTTGGAGCCTTGTAAAGTAATGAGAATCTTTTGCAAAGAAATTCTTTTGGTAATGGCATGTGCTATATATAGAAGGGTATATAAAAAGCTGAAGAAAAAAGTAATTCAAATAAATTAGAGCAAAGTCTGCCCTCTGCTGCACTCCAGTGGTTTCCACCCTGTCAGGCTTTTAAGTTGAAAAAGCTCAGCATTAACAAATCAATCATGAGTCATTAAAAATTTTTTTTTCAATGCTGAAAAACAATCTTAGTGCTAAAAACAATATTAGTGCCTAGATAATAGATTAAGGCAATTACATTATTATTATTTTAGGACACTGTAAATTTTTAGTACTGATGTATTTTTGTTACCAAATGGCATTTATAAAATAATAATGATGCTGAAATATATATGAATCATGTAAAGTATGTCATTCCAGGGAGCCGACTAAGTTGGCCATTGGTAGTTTGGAAATTCTTCCTTGTTTTGTTTAAACAAGGGCCCAAACAATTAGATTTTAACTAACAAAAGAAGTTCCTATTTGGTGTCTCATGAAAACCCAGCTTTTGTTTTATTTGGTGTTTGGCCAGTGACTCCCATCCCGATTCAATACTATGGCTTAGGTTTTGCCTACCCTGACCCTCAATACAAGACTCTTTTTTTCTTCCGACCTCTGATGAGACCAAACTTGTACTTAGATCTTGGATCTTGATTTTTACAAAGAGGTATCCCTCCCCCCAAGCCTGAATTGGTTGAAATACCCTCCCTTAGCCCATCTTGTTTTCTAGGAACTAAAGGACAGATATTGAAGTAATAAAAGCTGTTTTGGCAAATCTCTTTTCGTTTCCCTCTTATCTTGACAATGACCGTGCTTTGCTTGTTTAACACCATCTAGATAATAGCCCATCTTGACACAGTTACAAAAGGTTGGTTTCCCCCCACTGTAAGATCCAGGCAATGACGATCTGGGGCGTTGGAAAAGGAATTCTTAGCCAAAGCTGCAGAAAAAGACAATGTACAAAATCATCCAACTCTGTTGGTTAAAATATTTTTTTTTTTAAATTCAAGTTGAGATCACTAAAAATCTGCTCTCAGAGAAAACATTCAGTTGCCCTGCAAGTAGATCATAAATTCAAGCTTTTCCTTTGTAGGGGGAAAGGATTTTTTGTAAATGATTGTCAACACACGTGTCCGGCAGGGGTGTGTTTGTGTGAAAGCATCGATACCTCTGACATCACAGAGTCGACCCAGCTGCATGTTCTGTAGCGTATTGAAGTCAGCTGTGCATCTTCGGACAGGCTGGGCATAGCCTGCAAGGAAACAAGGGGTCAAAATCCAGAAAGAGCAAGAAAGAGAGAGACAAAACAGTACTGGGAAACTTCCAGCGCCACCACCCACAAGTCCAGGAAAGAACTGCTTCACTGTTTGCAAAGACAATCTAACGCTAAGAACACTTGGAGGTGCTGAGCAAGGGTGAAGAGGCTGCCAGAGGAGGTGTGACGCCAAACACTGCAACTGAGAGGGTTCTTCTCATTCACTGTTCAATCCCAGAGCGCTGGAAATTTTCTGACATTCAACATGGGTATTCCGAACAACGTGGAAAAGAAAATGATGTTCAGGGGTAAAAAACAAAGACCAGTCCAAACCACTGCTTTGCCTTTTGACCTTGGGCTTCCTGATTGGCGTCCTGAAGATGCCGCAGAACCATTCCATAAAGGGACACAGAGATTGCAGAGAAACCCCTAAAATACGCAGGTCGGGAGTATGTGTACATTTTCTACATGCCAGGGACACGTGCCTCTTCCACACAGGCAAAAAGAATTTTATTGTGGTCAGTGTACTGCTTTATCCTCACTATAAAAAGCCTGTTTGCTTTTCTGCCTGCTGGAAGACAGAGCAGAAGGAATCACTGCTTTTCTTATCCAAAAATTCTCCATAAAATAAACAGGGGCAGCAATGTTTGCTGCCGATATTCGGGGTTGGGGGGGGGTCTAGAGAGATTAAAGCATTCGCTCAGAAAGCAGCAGCAAACAAGCAGGTATAATTGCTTATACAAAACCCAACGACTTGGAGGTGCAACGTTTTTTTTTTTTTTCAAATAATAAAAATTGCTCTTCACATTTTGAAAAGATGCTTTCATGCCTCCTTGTGGCTAGCGAGCCCAAACACAGGTTTCGAGTTAAACTGCTTATAGACAAAGTGATTATAAGTGCTGCATCTTCGCAATGTGACACAGATTTCTTTTTCAGCATAAGGAAAACTATAGCAATGCAGGCAATGCGGCCTCAGATCAAATGAACTCTGATAATTGGCTCTTTGCTTTGATGTCAGTGTTTAAACACCAGACACCGGCTTCACATGAAACGAGTTGACAGTTCATCTAAAAGTCCCTCTTGTGCTTGATGCGGCTGAACTTAAGGAACCAGAAGCAGAAGGACACAGGGGCGATTCAGGTTATTTCTGAAAATTTCTTAATTCTAATATAATTTGAGGAACCAGTCCCCATATGAAAGTTAATATCATGGTGACAAACAATACCTTCCCGCGTGGCTGCAAGGTTTTTAACTCTTGGGGTTTTTGCACACAGTTTAATTCTATTTTAGGAAGATGGATTGTGAATAACATAACAAGACTACCAGAGGCAATGAAAATGCCTAAAGAAGAAAGTATGATTAAGAGAAGTACCCGAGAGCTCTCCATGAATGATTTCCTTTCAAATGTAAAGATAAAAGGCAGCTCATTCAGAGATGTCCAATTTAAAACACAAAGGATGTCTGATCACTTTGTTGCCTCACCGGCAGCCTTGCTTGAGGAAGTCTGTGTTTCAATCAAGTGCTTGGGGTCAGTTTCTAACAAATTCCCCGGGACCTCTGTGAACACTGATCAAGAATGCACATCAAGTGTCTACGGGAGGCACTTTATGATCGAATGGGTCACTCAGTGACCCTTATAAATACACCCATTTTAAAGAATTGTATGTCAACAATCTCAGGATACTGTAACAGAGGAACATGTAAAGTAACATACAGGAAAGCATTTTGTATACTGTAAAGTGCTCTGTATATATACATACATAAACATATATATATTTATAAATATATAAAGGCAGTATTTCACTGTTATGAGGTATGTGCAATTTCAAAGCTCAGAACAATAATATCGGTAATGATCACAGCACATTTCACAATGAGAAACAGATTTTTCTACACAGTCTAGATACAATACAATTCATGTGCTATCCGCAGGGTCCAACTTTGGGTGGGAGGTCAGTTATTTTATTTTTTTTATAAGTAATTCTCGTTTAATGTTTTTGAAAAGTCATGTTAAAAAATGGTAAAAAGATACAGATGAATTCAGTTTAACATCCTATTTAGTATCATATTTGAATTGTATATTTATATGGACAGTATAAATATTATTATCGACATTTTCCATGATAATCATTTGAAACATAGTACATACTTTGCACATATTAAGTCAACATACCCACACACCAATGCTCAATAGCCACATATGCCTTGTGTCCGCTATATTAAGCAAAGCTGGTCTAGGAATCTACTACAAGACAGTCTTTTGAAAAAATGGCATTCATATTACTTTAAACCTATTAGAAGTGTAGGAAGCAGTCCTTATCCTAGACCTACTGGATTAGAATATTCATTTTAACGGAACCTCAGTTGATTATATGAATATTTAAGTTTAAAAACCATTCCTCTAGAATTGATATGGATCCTTCTAGCTACCCAAACTTTTAGAAGTTGGGTATTATTGCTACTCTATATTTAGCATAGTTTCCATAGCACCTTTATTAAGTATTATTCCATAACATTGGAGGTCAGTTATTTTTAAGTCAGATTCATTTTTCTGTCTTCTATTCTTCTGTCTTGTATGTGTTGACACCTCAGTGAAAAGCTTCATCGATGCTAAAAGTGTATATTAAAGGTAATAGTGACTTAACCTAGAACTGATCAAATAGAAGTGGTTTGGACAGTTCAGCAGTCACACCTCGTGGCAATGAGATGTCCCACTTTGGAATATAATTGAGAAAGACCAGACCTCAAAGGTCAGGAGAGAAACACTGGAGGTGGGGGACTGGGGATTTTGAGAGACCATTTGCTTCATCCCTCTCCTGTTGTTGAAAAGCACACAGGGACAGGTGCCTTGGCTAAGATCACACAGAACTGCAAACTAGTATATCCCGCACATACGACCCAACTAGCGCTTGTGATAAATGTGGTTACAGAGAGTAAGTAGACGACATGGACCACATGCACAGGGGACAAAGTACCTTTGTCTTCTTCTCTACTTTGCCCTTTAATTATTGTGGTAGGCAGAGTAAAGGCCCTGCATGTCTACTCCTGGGAGGAAGATGTGAGGTTCCAGGGTAAAGGAAAGGCAAAGTGGTCGTGAGAATCAAGGTCGCTCTCAGCCAACTCTCAAGATTATCATGCCTTACTTAGCTGGAGCACAGCGGGTAAGGCGTTGGCCTTGCACGAGGCTGACCCAGGTTCGTCCCTCTTGGAGAGCCTGGCAAGCTACCGAGAGTATCCTGCCCGCACGGCAGAGCCTGGCAAGCTCCCCGTGGCATATTCGATATGCTAAAAACAGTATCAACAAGTCTTACAATGGAGATGTTACTGGTGCCCTCTCGAGCAAATCAATGAGCAACGGGATGACAGTGCTACAGTGATGTTTGACTAAACAATGTTATCACCAGAGTCCTGAAGAGCAGAAGAGGGAAGTGATGGGCTGGGAGAAAATGGCTTAAAAGGCTAAAGGCACACACTTTTGCACATGGGAGCCCTGAGTTGGATCCGTGCACCACAAGATGTTCCTCTAAGCATTGCAGGGTAAGTCCCGATCCCCTATCAAGATAAGAAGCGGCAGGTCAGAGAGTGGAGTTCAATTCAGCAGAACCTCATCACAGTGCCGGGGACATTTTAAAGTCCAACTCTGGAGCTTTTTCCAAGCTGATAGGCCTCGGCCACCAGGGGGTGAGCCTGCCCCCCCACCCTGTGCCGTCCAATGAAGGAATGAATGAATTGCCTTAGGAAAGAATCTATTTTGGGGACCTAGGGAGTTAATACAGTGGGGAGGGTGTTTGCCTTGCATGCAGCTGGCTCAGGTTTGATCCCTGGCACCCCACGTGGTCCCCTGGGTACCATCAGGAGTGATCCCTGAGTGGAGAGCCAGGCATGATCTCTGAGCATTGTCCAGTGTATCCCCCACCAGGAAAAAAAAAATATTTTTAAGCTCCTATCCTTTTCTCTATCTTCTCATCTTTTCTCTATCTCTCCCTCCCTCCCTCTCTCTCTCACCCTCTCTTTTCCTCTCTCTTCCTCCTTCCCTCCCTCCCTCCCTCTCTCTCTCCCACTCTCTTTTCCTCTCTCTCTCTCTCTCTCTCCCTCCTTCCCTCCCTCCCTCCCTCCCTCCCGCCCTCCCTCCCTTCCTATCTCTCTCTCTTCTCCCTGTCTCCCTGCTCCTCCCCCCACCGCCCCCAACTCCTTTTGGTCCTCCAGTGACCCTCATTCATGCTCACTGGCTGTCACTTCATTCTGACCTTCCATCTAGCATGAGATTGACCTTTCCCAACCTTATCCCTCCATATAATACCAAAACTTGACTGCTGTGATCTCCTCCATCTCCATTTTGCCCTTCCTCTGCCTCTCCCCCCAAAACCCCTGCCAGTCCAGGGCTGCTCATGGTCCCATGCTCACGGTCCCAGCCAGCTCTCTCTGCTAGGCTTGCCTGCCCTGATGCCTGCCTTTTACCTGCGTGTTAGGGTCATCTCCGGCCTCTGGACCTGCTTCCTGCCTGTTTAATCCTGCGGGCGGCTGGGGAAGCCCAAGTTCCCAGGATGAGAGATGAGGGATAGCAAGAGAGAGAGACTGCTTGGAGAGAAAGTTCCAGCTTGCCGAAACCCGAGCTCCTTTCGTTTTGCTTTTGTTGTTGTTTGTTGTTTTTTTGTTTTTTTGCTTTTTGGGTCACACCTAGCAATGCACAGGGGTCACTCCTGGCTCATGCACTCAGGAATCACCCCTGGCAGTGCTCAGGGGACCATATGGGATGCTGGGATTTGAACCCGGGTCAGCCGCGTGCAAGGCAAACGCCCTACCCGCTGTGCTATCACTTCAGCCCCTCGTTTTGCTTTTGTTCTGGTGCAGTTGAGGGTTGCTTACTGAGAGACCTTAAAGAATTTTATGTCAAAAATTATTCCATGACAAGATGAGATCACATGATGATTCAAATATTTGTTGATTTTTTTTTGAAAGCTATTCAAACCAAACTGACCCGAAGAACTCTGGGTGTTTAAGTCTTCCTTTCAATAGGCTGAGGCCTTTCCCTTTATCTTATGTCAGTGGTAACATAGCGGTGCAGGGAACTGAAATCCAGTGGGAAGTATCTAAACCTTTCGAGGGGTCTGGCAGGTCAAAATGCTTCTCTAGCTCAAGCTAGAATGATGCTAGCATGAGCTTGACCTTTTCTAATCTTAACCTTCCATATAATACAGAAGCATCACTGGCATTTCAGGCTCCACATACAGCAAAAGAATCACTACCACTGAATACTGACTTAAATTTTGACTTTGAATTAAAGAAAAAAATAAAATTAAAAATTTTTAAATAAAAATAAAATTTAAATTATTTTGAATTAAATTAAAAATTAAAGAATATAGTTATATGGAAAATGCTTTAAAATATGTAATAATACATATAATATATTATACACAGTAATATATATCATTGTATCACTGTATCACTGTATCACTGTCATCCCATTGTTCATCGATTTACTGGAGCGGGCACCAATAATGTCTCTATTCCTCCCAGCCCTGAAATTTTAGCAGCTTCTCCTTACTCATATTTCTCAACCATTGGAGGCTCCTTCAGGGTCAGGGGAATGAAACCTATTGTTACTGTTTTGGGCATATCCAATATGCCACAGGGAGCCTGCCAGGCTCTGCCGTGCAGGAGGGATACTCTCGGTAGCTTGCTGGGCTCTCCGAGAGGTACATATGTGTGTGTGTGTGTGTGTGTGTGTGTATATATATGTGTGTGTGTGTGTGTATATATGTATATGTATACATATATATACACATATATATATCTATTACTCTCTATGATTTGTTGCCTACTGTCTGAATTCCATCAAATATACTGTGGTAATTATGGAAAATGGGTAGAAAGTGTTTTATAATGTGTCCTGCAGCGCGGTCCAGAAAGTGGCTGGAAGTGTGGCGGCAGTTGGGTAGTGGAGGTCGGCTGCCGGGGCTGGGTCCCTTGGGACAGGTGCCCCCTAGAACAAATCAATGAGCAACAGGATGACGGTGATACAGAATAAAATTTTAAACTATAGAAATGTATTGTTTAGGTGAACAGTGATAAGAAGTTCATTATTGGTATTTGAAAACAAATTAATTACCTTTAGTGTTTTCCAATTGTAGTCTCTGACATGGCAAATATAGGTCAATACAGGTAGATGTGATTGTTCATCATAATAAGCATAGCTTGAGAATGGCTAAACCACCATTTTAATATTTTTATGATAATGAAGCAGATGACAGAGTGTAGCTTTATTTTAGGATAAGCAAGATTATTTTTTAGAGTGCAGCATAAATATTATTACATTTAACAAAAAGTCCACAAGCTGTTGTCACTTGACAATCAGCTCACATTTATTTCTTTACTTTAGATAACACCAGGTAGCTCAAGGCCAGGTGTATCATAGCACTTGGGGGAGAGAGAGGGTCTATTCCAAACTCATGAAAGAATGTTGATGTGGATTACTAAATAAATGCAACATAGATGAGTGCAAATCTTTTTTCCTTTTCTTTGGGACTATATGGAAATTTGAAAGTTTAAAGTGTATTTGGGGGGCTGGAGCAATAGCACAGTAGGTAAGGTGTTTGCGTTGCAAGCGGCCAACCCGGGTTCAAGTCCCAGCATCCCATATGGTCCCCCGAGCACTGCCAGGAGTAATTCCTGAATGCATGAGCCAGGAGTAATCCCTGTGCATCGCTGGGTGTGACCCAAGGAAAAAAAAGTGTATTTGGTACTATATGGAAATTTGAATATCTATCTAAGGTGTATTTGGGACTATATGGAAATTTGAACGTTTAAAGTGTATTTTGTTCTCAATCCTGAATACCTGGGATAAAGATTTGGGGACATATCTGGGAAATGCTGTCTGGGAGATCTTGGCATTACATCCACGCTGCGGATCTGTTGTGGCAGTACCATAGGTAAACCATGGATTTCCTGGTACTTGCCAAAATCCATGTTGAATGAACAGCGAAGGAAGAAATAGAATTGATCTCTCTGAATTATCAACTCAAAAATGATAAAGCCAAAATATGGCAATGCATTTGAAAGTAGGGGAAAACGTGATTTCAGATACTTTGTGGGACTGGGGGATTGGGGCCGTCTCTGGCAGTGCCAGGGACTGGACCCAGGCCTCCAGCAGGCACTCCACATGTCCACTCGTTTGAGCTCTCTCCAGCCCAGCCAGAAGACTGTTGTCTGAGTACCTGACCCCAGCCCCTGTTCCGAAGGGAGGTCAGCGTGTGTGACAGAGGGAGTGGAGTTAGGAAGCCACGAGCATTGGGGTTTTACCTCAGTTCAGTGGTCAACTGTGCACAAAAGTAAGTTTTTCTGCACTTTCGCTTTGGTAATAGTAAGGGAGAGGTCACGGGATGTAAGTGGCAAGTGCTTGCCTTCTACCTATGAAGCTCATTCTGGGTTCAGTCCCCCCTACCACATGCCCCCCCATGCCACTGTGGCCCCCACAATGTTTAGGGACAGTCCAGGGGCCGGAGAGATAGCACAGTGGGTAGGGAGCTTGCCTTGTACACAGTCGACCCGGGTTCAATCCCCAGCATCCCATGTGATCCCCTGAGCACAACCAGAGGAGTGATCCTTGAGTGCAGAGCCAGGAGTGATCCCTGAACATAGCCAGGCATGGCCAAAGAACAAACGAACAGACGACAAACAGTCCATAGAGAAAAGAGAACATCCCACCTCCATTGATTTTGAAGGGGTGAGAAGTGTGAGTGAGAAAACTCGTTACTAGGGTTTAATGGGCTGGCAGTGGCCTCAGAGCCCCCATACTTGGCCCATCTCATTTAATGCCAATATATTTTTAAATGCCACTGAGTTTAAGTGTAGCACCCAATAATGTACTGCAATAAAGGAGCACAGGGGTTAAATTAAAAGTGGAGGAAATAACTTGGTCAAAGAAACTAGCAGCAGAATTGGTTGGTAGGTCTTATTTAGAACTGATTTTTCTACAGGAATTGGGATTCTTTGTTACAGTTATTTGACTGATAGATTTTGCTTAAAATAGACCCTAGAATCCTATTCCTGCTAGGAGCCATAATAGATTATCTTGTTATAATTATATTTCATTAATAAAAGTGATAAAAACAGGCAATATCCAATTGAGAGATCGGCTTATATAATCTGAAAGAGATGACTTTCTTTGCATCATATAATAAAATTAGAGCAGATTGGGTTTTTGAGCAATTAATCTCCGGTATCCTATCTCTCCAGTTGGTTAAAAATAGCTACTTAAAAAAAATCCATGAATACTATCCCAAATAAATAACCCGTCAGTCACATTTTATAAGTAAATTCTCCTCTCTGAGAGGTGACTCTGTACTGTCTCAAAGTTCATATTATTAAATCATATATTAAAAATACACGATGAATATTTTGTGGCCAAGATATTTCTGATGGGGCTGGGGAGATCATACCTGCTCGCACACAGCTCACCCAGGTTCGATCCACAGAGCCCTGTATGTTTCTCCTGAGCCTGCCAGAAGGGACCACTGAGCACAGAGCCCTGAGCACTGCCAGGTGTTGCCAAAGGAAAAAAATTCTGTGATCATGGGTTTGGAGAATACAGTTATTTCTGTTTGCAAAACTACATAAAACAGTCATATACCTACAACTGCAACAACTGCAATGCATTATTCAGTTACTTGCTACCAAACTTTGATTTTTTTTTTATTTTTGAGATTTCTAACTAGTGTAGCTCTAATCAGCCACCAGCCAATTAGTGATACAATAACTTGTAATTGTCTCTAGGATTAGTTCTGCACCAAAATTGATGGCAAATTTCCTATGAAGAGAGAAAAAGAGGGCCAGGTTGCAATTTGTATTTAATACCTACCTAACTTGTCTTATATACTTACCAACTGATTTTGATCATGGATTTTCTTTCAAATCTGGGAACTAGGATATATATATATATTATATATATATATATATAATATATATATATTCACCCAGGACTGGAACGATAGCACAGCGGGTAGTGCGTTTGCCTTGCACATGGCCAACCCAGGTTCGATTCCTCTGCTCCTCTTGGAGAGCCCAGCAAGCTACCAAGAGTATCCCGCCCACACAGCAGAGCCTGGCAAGCTCCCTGTGGCATATTTGATATGCCAAAAACAGTAACAACAAGTCTCACAATGGAGATGTTACTGGTGCCAGTTTGAGCAAATCGATGAGTGGGAAGACAGTGCTACAGTGATACATATATCTTCAACTACTTCTTTTTGTTTGTCTGTTTGGCTGGTTTTGGAGCCACGTTTGGCAGTGCTCAGGGCTTTCTCCTGACTCTGTGTTCAGGGATCACTCCCAGTGGGCTCAGAGGGCCATCGAAGGTGCTGGAGACTGAACCTAAGTTGGCCACATGCAAGGCAAACGCCCTGCCTGTTGTATTATTGCTCCAGCCCCTCATCTATTTCTTTGTTCATAATTAGGTAGGTTAGTAGCAATGTCAAAGGAGACAAAATATGTGCCAGGCCAAACGCTTCAGGTTTTCCTAGGGTAAGTGAGACAAGAAGAAAACGATTTGTTTTTGTTTTTATTTGGGTGCCACATATGGTGGTACCCAGGGTTTACTCCTAAGTCTGCACTCAGGGAATCATACTGGTTGGTGGGGAATGAACCCAGGATAGCCACAGGCAAGGCAAGTGACTAATCCCTTGTACTCTCTCCAGGCCCATAAATGTTGTTGGTGTTTGTTTTTGTTGGAGGGTAACACCCAACAGGACTTAGGCCTGCCTCTGTGCTCAGGGATCATTCCTAGTGCGGTTCAGGGAACTGTATGTAGTGTCAGGAATTGAACCCAGGTCAGCTGCATGCGTGCAAGGCAAGCTTCTTACTCCCAGAACTCTCTGACTGTGTGTGTTTGTTCATTTTTTTCAAGTGTTTGTTTTCAGCTGGGCTGGAGCAATAGCACAGCGGGTAGGGCGTAGGGCGTTTGCCTTGCACGCCCCTCTCGGAGAGTCCAGCAAGCTACTGAGAGTATCTCGACCGCATGGCAGAGCCTGGCAAGCTACCTGTGGCGTATTCAATATGCCAAAAACAGTAACAAGTCTCACAATGGAGACGTTACTGGTTCCCACTAGAGCAAATAGATGAGCAATGGGATGACAGTGATACAGTAATTTTTAAATAAGGTTCTTAGGGTAGCCTATCTTGGTCTATATTCCTCTCCCTTAGCCTGATATCTTGCTTTGAATTAAATTTTAAAATGCTCAAATAGGATGGAATTAAAAAAGGAAGGTGTGAGTTTGAGAATTATGTCTGTGTAGGTGATAATAGTTTAAAGAACATTACACTATCACTTATTGTAATGTCCACAAATAACTTTATAAATCTAAAGCAACCCATATGGAAATACATATAATTTGATCAAAGTTCATAATTATTCTCTTGCAAAAATGTGTAATTGAACTTTAAGAGATTGTTCTGTCTTGGAAAATGCATGAAAACAGAAACTGGAGTGATAGTACAATGGGGAGGGCACTTGCTTTGCATGTGTCAAACTCAGGTTTGATTCCCGGTATCCCAAATGGTTCCAGGAGTGATCCCTGAGTACAGACCCAAGAGTAAACCTTGTGTACCTCTGGGTGTGACCCAAGAAACAAAATAAAACAAAAAAATCCCTGAATACATGAAAGCCACTTTTCTTTAAAATGTCTTGTAGGGGCCAGGGAGAGGCTGAAGCATGTCTTTGCATGCAGAAACCCCACATCAATCCCCTGAGACCCCCAATTCTGCATGGTCCCCAGAGTAAGAAAGGTGTGCCTTCCAAGAAAATAAAATAAAATATTATGGGTCAAGGATATGACCATGTGAGGGAAGGGAGTTGCGGGCTGAATGAGGGCTAGAGACTGAGCACAGCGGCCACTCAACACCTTTATTGAAAACCACAACAGCTAATTAGAGAGAGAAAACAGAAGGGAATGCCTTGCCACAGTGGCAGGGTGGGGTGGGGGGGAGATGGGATTGGGGAGGGTGGGAGGGACACTGGGTTTACTGGTGGTGGAGAATGGGCACTGGTGAAGGGATGGGTTCCCAAACTTTGTATGAGGGAAGTATAAGCACAAAAGTGTATAAAACTGTAACTGTACCCTCACGGTGATTCTCTAATTAATAATAAATAAATTAAAAAAAAAAGGATATGACCAAAGTAGCCTACCACAGACCTTGAATGTGCAAGGCCCGAGTTTGACTTCAGCACTGTATGGACCCTTAAATGATCCTAGGTGTGACTCCTGTATCAATTTTTAAAAGTAATAAGAGCGGCCAGAACAACAGTACAGCATGTAGGGCATTTTCCTTGCATACGACGACTCGGTTAGATCCCCAGCACCCCATATAGTTCTCTGAGTATCACCCGGAGTAATTCCTGAGTGCAGAGACAGAAGCAACCTCTGAAGATCTTTTTTTTTTTTCTTTTTGGGTCACACCCAGCGATGCTCAGGGGTTACTCCTGGCTTTGCACTCAGGAATTACTCCTGGCGGTGCTTGGGGAACCATATGGGATGCCGGGGATCGAACCCGGGTCGTCCGCCTGCAAGGCGAACGCTCTACCCTCTGTGCTATCACTCTGGCCCCTCTCAAGATCATTTTGCTAAGTGTGACCAAAATACCAAAGGAAAAAAAAAAAGAAGAAAAGAACAAATAAGATGGCTTGTGTTATTAACAAATGTTACTGCAATAAGGAAGACTTACCGGTTTCCTATATATTTATTTAGACTACACAATCTAGAGTGCGCGCAATCTGGAAGAAAACTAGTTTATGAGCCATAAAATCATGCTCTCTTAATTCTAGTCACTGGTTGTTTTTCTCCTTATTTGCTATTCGGCAAGCTCTTTTGGAATTTTAAGATATTTTCTTTTGAAATCATTTGTCATTACCCCATTTGCTTTCCAAATTTTGCCCTCTTTGGTGCTTCCTTTCTATTGTGCTTCTCCATGGGGGAAATTACCTGGGACTTTGAATGATTGGAGGTGGGCAGAGAGGAAGAAGCAGCTCATAAGCAAACCATGTCTTTGCACCTGTCAACATTATAGAGAGAGGGGCGTCGCACTTGTACTTCTAGCCTTAAATGAAATTAAGAATAGTAAAATCATAATTTTCCACATAATATCAGGTCAGGTCCACAATTAGTTGCAGAAGCAAAAGGCTCTTGCACCTTATTCCAAAGATTCGAGTCAGTTAATTGGGGCTGCAATTAGCTTCCTCAGTTATAATCAATTACAAGTGCAATTTCTGCGTGTGAACTAATTTTGTGCGCAAAAGTAGACCTGTCAAAACAAAAGCCTAAGTCAGAATGAAGTCCAGAACTGTTTTACCTCACTTCATCCTGAGAAGGAGCCAATCTCTTCCGGGAGCCGCAAAAGGAATTGGGGTCTGGCAATGTAGCTCAGGGCTAGAGCACATGCCTTGTGTCTGTGAGACCCTTCCCTTGCAAGCACTCTTTTTCCTTAAAAAGATTAACGTAAGATTAGTCTCTGTAACTCACGTTATTTTCATAACTTTTGTACAAATACCTAAAGGCAAATACTTGAGAATCTAGGGAAATGTGCTTTACTTTATGACCATGAGTATTTTACTCATTTAAAGCATCTCATTTATATGAGAGATGCTTTAAATCTCATATAAATTTAAATTTATATGAGATTTAAATTTAATTTAAATTTTGATTTTTTATTAATTTTGATTTTTTTAAATTTTGATTTTTATATTACGACTTAAATATGTTAGGTTTCTATGCTACACGTAAGTTCACACACAGATAAAGTCACACCTAAGTACAAATCAGTGGTTAGTTAGAATTCTCTTACTGTCACTCACTTAACTGCGTTGCTCTATTTTGCAGGCCTGAACAAAGAAGTCCTGTGTGCCTCGGAGATAAAATGGATTTCACTGTTTGTCAAAACTCTACCACGTCAATCTGGGAAATCTGGCCTCACCCAGAGTATTTCACACACAAGTTGGATGAAAAGTCAAACAAAATGCAATAAGCTAGCAAACAAATCCCAAATATTTTGACAGCAGCTCATATTTTAAAAAGAACTTCCAATGCAAATTTCTGAAATTTCCAATGTCATTTTGGCATACCTATTTCACCACTGTGTTGCAGACAGCAGCTTTTAAGTTCCCCAATTCATAAATGTAATTAAATAATTACATTAGTGCTAATTAACATGAAACTGCAGATTATTTAAGCGCAAAAAACACTATTCAACTTCTTAATTATTCTTGTTCACACAGCATTTCCTTTTGCTCAGACGCCCTAGGTGCAAATAAAGCATCCCATCTGCTCGTAATTAGAACTAAATAATTTCAGAGAATGTAGCTTATCATTTTGACTGCACATTTGATTAAAAACAGTGTACAAGCAATATCCTGGCTTATTGGCGTAACAGCCACAACACACACAAGCCCATGTTATTCTATCATTAGAGAAGATCGAAAACATTATCTGTTATTTCAGGGGGAAAAAATACAACTTTTTAGTTCATTTCATACAGATGAAAGCGAATTACAGCAAATCACCTCTCCACTGAATACCAGCCCCCACATAATGACTTTATTTGCTTAATCCCCAAATTAAACGCCATTTCGAGCGAGGGCTCTGTGTTATTACTCTCATCATGTCGAGAACATTTTCCTGCCGAGACCAATTTGAATAAAACAAGGGGCCTTCCTTGAACTCAATCAAGGAACCATAATGTGGTGGGTAATAGAGGTTGCTGATAGATTTGCAGGCAAAAGTGTTATACCTAATGATGGGATATGGATAATGGTTCTCCTGGAGGTCCGGATGCGATTCCAGTTGGCTGCCAGATGCTAAAAATCAAGAAGAGCATTGATCAGTGACAGGGAGCTGTAGTGGATTCATCTAGTCAAACTTCAGCTGTTTTTCCACTGTACAGTTAAGCCAGGCATAAATTATATTAATTGATTTAATTACATACTTAAAACATCTTCCCCAATTAATTTAATTAGGTGGCTACAGGATGCAACTGGCAGGGGAAGATTAGAGGCAGCTCACTTAATTAACAGAATATGAATGAAAAAAAGAGAAAGCAAACATAAATGAAATTGTGAGCACTAATTAAAAGGCTGTCTGCAAACTTAAATACTTTCTGACAAAGTGGTGACAGCAATGTAGACAAGACAGGATTTTTTTTTTTGCCTAGCAAATTAAAGTGCCAGAAGGTATATATAGGGAGAAAAGGTAATGCAGTTAAAACATTGATTTTCTGACAGAACTGCCAGCATCCACAGGAAGGGATTCGCTCCCCTATCCCATAAAAAATTGCGACAGAATTTCAGCCACAAAGGTCGCCTTGCTGATGAGGGTTCAAAGATAGTATGCAAACAAGTGCAGGTTGTGGGCACGCAACTTAGAGGGGAGGGGAAGGGGAGGCAGGCCCAGAGAGAGGGAAGCTGGAAAGAAAACGGGGAGCAAAAGAGCCAGGGTCTCAAGATTGCTGGAACAAGTCATGTTTAGAAAAGGGGGCCTGCTGGAACAGCCGGCAGCCCTGTGTACCTTGGCACGAATGTGGAAATTACTCAGATGTCTTTGCTGGTTTTCCTTCTGCAGCTTCCTGACTCGGGACTTGTGGCAATGTAAAAGCCACTTGATAGCAATCACGCCCGATGCCCACTTCTGCTGGCGGTACAGGATGTAGAATTTCCTGGCCTTGTAGCATTTCCACGTGGCTTGGATCTTGATCGCCGCCTCTCTCTCCCCATCTTGGCCTTTGAACCGCTGCCCTGGACAGTCGACTATACTTTGGATATTCTCTGGATTTTCCAACACCGATAAGATGTCGGCTTTGCTAAGTTTATCTTTCAGTTCAAACTCTGGAAGGAGGTCGACCAGATTGTTCCCCTTCACCCTGACTTCTGGGATGGCATAGTCCCTGAGAAACTTCTCGATGTGCTCCAAGAAAGAAACAACACTTCCCCAAATCAAACTAACGTGTTCCTTGAACGCGAGGAAATCCGAGGCAGTCTTGTCTATGGTGCCATTGTAAATGATAAAGTCATATTCCCACGGTGTCTTGGACATTTTATATACCGTGGATTTCAAGAACTGTGGAAGAGCAGGGGTGTCAGAGATGAAAGGGAATTGTGCTTTGGTTCTGTTTGGGGGTTACACCCACTGTTGCTTAGGGATTACCCCTGGCTCTATACTTAGGAATCACTCCTGGTGGTGTGCAGGGGACCGACCATATGGGATGCCTTGGACTGAATCTGGGTCATTCGCAAGGCAAGCGCCTTCTGTGCTGTACTATCTCTCCAGCCCCTGTGGTCTGTTTCTAATGCATGGTCCATACACTTTGCCATTTTTTTCCTTGAGGGTGGGATGATAATACTAATTTTGATTCAGTTGGGGACATGGCAGAATAGAAAAGTCTGACCAGCATAATTTATAAATCTCACTAAAGGGACTAGCTTATCAGTCACTTAAAGTTGCTTTCACTTTCATAAACATGTCATAAAATTTCTCAAGATTAAAGCAAGCCCCTGCCCCCCCAACACACAAACTACTACAGAAACATGGGACATAACCCCTTAACAGTAATCTCCTTCAATGTCAATGGGCTAACACACCAATTAAAAGACATAGAGTCACAGGATGGATCAGAAAATTAAAGCCAACATTTTACTGCCTGCCAGAAATACTACTGAACAGTCAGAGCAAAGAAAGATTCAAAGTAAAAGGATGGAAAACAATTCTACAAGCAAACAACTCTCTCAGAAAAGCTGGGGTGGCCATAATAGTATCAGACCATAAAGACTTCAGACTGAAGAAGGTTACACGAGACAGTGAAGATCATTTCTTAGTCATTTCAAAGGATCTAGACATCAGGAAGAACTCACATTCTTAAATGTATGTGCACCTAAATAAGGACCAGAAAAATATTGAAAACAGACGTCAAGAAATACATTGATAGCAACACAATAATGGTTGGAGATTTCAACACTGCTTTATCACCTCTCGAAAGATCAACCAGATTCAAGCTCAGCAAAGACATACTTCATCTGAGGAAAGAAATGGAAGACGGGGGTTAAAAAAAAAATATATATATATATATACACACACATATATATATATGACATTTCATCCCCCAAAGCCGAATAGACATTCTTCTCAAGTGCACATAGGTTATTCTCCAAGATAGACCACATGTTGGGCCACAAAATATACCTCCATAAAATTAAGAGGATAGAAATTGTATTAACTATCTTTAAGACCATGATGCACTGAAAATAGAAGTGAATCAAACACAGAAACAGAAATTTAAATCAAACCAGGAAATTAAACAGCTCATTATTGAACAACCAGTAGCTTAGAGAGGAGGTCAAAGAGGAAATCAAAAGAATCATGGAAACAAATGAGAATGAAGACACGAGTTACCAAAACTTATGGGACAAGGAAAAAGCAGTGTTAAGAGAAAAGTTTATAGTTTTACAAGCATTACTCAGGAAGGAAGAGTGAGCCCCACATAAGTAACTTAACCTCACAACTTAAGATCTTGGAAAATGACCAACTAAAGGAGCCCAAACCAGGCACGGGGAAGAAATAACAAAACTTAGAGCAGAAATTAACAACATGGAAATCCAAAAAACAATATGAAAGATCAGTGAAACCAAGAGCTGGTTCTTTGAGAAAATAGCATCAATAAACCACTAGCAGGACTCACAAAGAGAGAGAGAGAGAGAGACTCCTAATAAACAGAATCAGAAACAAAAAGGGGGATATCACAACAGAAATCACAGAAATTCAAAGGATAATTAGAGATTACTTTGAGAATCTTTATGTCATGAAGCAAGAGAACCTCAAAGAAATGGATAAATTCCTGGACTCCTATATATCCCTAAGCTGACCCAAGAAGACTTGGAATACCTAAACAGACCTATCACTATCAAGGAAATCTAAATAATAATCAAAATCTCCCGGAAAAAAAAAAACCCTGGCTCAGATGGATTCACTAGTGAATTCTTCCAAACATTTAAAAAGGAACTACTCCCAATACTTTTCAAACCTTTCCAGGAAATTGAAGAAAGAAAAATAGTTCCAGACAATTTATATGTGGCAAATGTCACCCTCGTACCAAAAGCAGGCAGAAACACCACACAAAAAAGAGAATTACAGGCCAATATCTCTGATGAATACAGAGGCAAAGCTCTCCAACAAAACACTAGCAAATAGAATCCAGTGACTCATCAAAACGATCATACATCACGACCAAGTAGAATTCATCCTGGGGATGCAAGGATGGTTCAACACTCACAAGTCAATCAACATAATACACCTTATCAATTAAAGGAAAGATAAAAACCATATAATTATATCAATAGATACAGAGAAGGCATTTGACAATATGCATCACCCATTTATGATAAAAATTCTCAATAAAACGGTAGTCAAAGAAACTTTCTTCAATATAGTCAAAAGCCATCTACCACAAGCCCACCGCAACCCTTATTCTCAATGGGAAAAAACTAAGAGCCTTCTCTCAAAGATCAGGAACAAGACAAGGTTGCTCATTCTCACCACTTCTATTCAGTAGGGTACTGGAAATGCTTGCCATAGCAGTTAGGCAAGAAAAAGATATCAAGGGCATCCTGATACTATACTTAGAAAATCCTAAAGACTGCAGAAAAGCTCCTAGAACAATAGGTTTGTATAGTAAAGTGGTAGTTTACAAAATCAATACCCAGAAGTCCATGGCTTTCCTACATTCAAATAATTAAAGAGAAGAAGGAGGTATTTTAAAAAAACATTTCCGTTCACAATTGTTCTTCAGAAAATCAAGTACCTTGGAATTATCTTAACTAATGAGTGAAGGGACCTATATAAAGAAAACCACAAAATGCTACTGCAAGAAATAAAGGCAGACACAAGGAAATGGAGACACATCCCCTGTGCATGATTGGGAGGATTAACATCATCAAAATGGAAATACTCCCGAAGTGTTATACAGATTCAATATTGAATATTGTCTTTTGTAAGGATACCCATGACATTTTTCAAAGAAATAGACAAAACATTCCTGAAATTCATATAGAACAAGAACCCCCATGAATATCTAAAGCAATCTTTGGGAAAAAGAAGATGGGTGGCATCACCTTCCCCAACTTCAAATTGTACTACAAAGCAGGAGTAATTAAAACAGCATGGTATTGGAATAGAAACAGACCCACAGACCAATGGAGCAGGGTTGAATATTCAGAAACAAGACTCTCAAGTATATGATCACTTAATTTTTGATAAAGGAGGATGAAGTGTTGAAGTGGAGCAAGGAAAGCCTCTTCAACAAGTGGTGCTGGGAAAACTGGACAGCTACATGCAAAAAAAATGAACTCAGACCTCTGTTATAATGACAAGCACAAAAGTCAGATCAAAATGGATGAAAGACCTCAATATGAAACCTGAATCCATAAGGTACATGGAGGAAAATGTAGGCAGAACCTCCATGATATTGAAGTTAAAGGTATCTTCAAGGGGCTGGAACAATAGCACAGCAGGTAGGGTGTTTGCCTTGTACCCGGGCGACCCGGGTTTGATTCCCAGCATCCCATATGGTCCCTGAGCACCTCCAGGGGTAATTCCTGAGTGCAGAGCCAGGAGTAACCCCTGAGCATCACCGGGTGTGACCCAAAAGGCAAAAAAATAAATGTATCTTCAAGGATGAAATACTACCACTGACCAAGAAGTGGAAATAAATAGCTACATTAAACCAAGAAGCTTCTGCACCTCAAAATAAACAGCAAAATACACAGAAACCCAACGCGATGGGAAAAATTATTTACCCAATTTTAATCAGCTAAGGGCTTGATATCCAGGATATACAAGACACTGGTAGAACTTTACAAGAAAAAATAAACCCTCCAACCCCATCAAAAAATGGGGAGAAGGAATAAACAGAAACTTCCTCAAAAAATAAATACAAATGGCCAAAAGGCACATGAAAAATGCTCTACATCCTAATAATCAGGGAGATGCAAATCAAAACAATAATGAGATATCACCTTACATCACAGAATCTGGCACACAGCAAAAAGAACAAGAAAAAACAGTACTGGCATGGATACAGGGAGAAAAGGACTCTCATTTGCTGGTGATGGGAATGCCAACTGGTTCAGCCTTTTTGGAAAACAACATGGACAATCCTCCAAAAACTAGAAACTGAGCTTCCATATGACCTAGCAATACCACTTCTGGGAATATATTCTGAGGATGCAAAAAAAAGCGCAGTAGAAATGACATCTGCACCTGTATGTTCATTGCAGCACTATTCACAATACAATGCAATCTGGAATCTGGAAATAACCCAAGTGCCCAAGAAAAAAAATTTTGGTACATCTACACAATGGAATACTATGCAGCTGTTAGAAAAGATGAAGTCATGAAATTTGCTTATAAGTGGATGAATATAGAGGGTATCATGTTAAGTGAAATGAATCAGAAAGAGAGAGACATACACATAATGATTGCACTCTTTTGTGAAATATAAAATAACATAATATGAGACTAACTCCTACGGACAGTAGAGACAGGGCCACGAGAATTGCACCAGGGTTTGGAAGCCTGCTTCATGTGCCAGGGGAGAGGGCAGTTGGGATGGAGAAGGGATCACACTAAGTCAGTGATGGTGGGAAGGATGGCTCGGGTTTGGAGATGTGTGCTAAGAGTCGACTAAGAATCAAGGGATGGAGTGATAGCACAGAGGGTAGGGCATTTGCCTTGCACATGGCCGACCCAGGTTCGAATCCCAGCATCCCATATGGTCCCCTGAGCACAGCCAGGAGTAATTCCTTAGTGCAGAGCCAGGAGTAACCCCTGTGCATTGCCGGGTGTGACCCGAAAAACAAACAAACAAAAGAATCAAACATGATGGCCTCTCAGTATCTGTATTGCAAACCATAATGCCCCAAAGTAGAGAGAGCATAAGAAGGAAGGTTCCTGTCACAGAGGCAGGGGGTGGGATGGGGTGTGGAGTGGCAGGAGGGATACTGGGAACATTGGTGGTGAAAAATACGCACTGGTGGAGGGATGGTGTTCGATCATTATATGACTGAAAATCAATCATGAAAGTTTTCTGTGGCTAACGGTGATTCGGTAAAAAAAAATTTTTTTTTTAAGTCTACTTAGCACAGTAAAAAAAAGGACAAGATCATATGAAAATCCCTTATTTAGTTCTTTTTGTTTGTTTGGGAGCCACACTCTGTGATGCTCAGGCTTTCTCCTGGCTCTGCACTCAGGAACCAGTCTTGGCAGTGCTCAGGGAATGCCGGGATGGGTCCCGGGTGGGCCAGACGCAGGGCAAGACCCTCCCCACTGTACTATTGCTCTGGCGCCCTGTTAACCTTGACATGGTCAGCTGACCCCAGAGTCTCAGAGTTTTAATTTCCCACCCACATGGGTGGAGCCATACAGCTGCCTGTGTCTTAGTTTTCCCGGGCCCCCAGACACAGGAGGAAGCCCTGTTCTTCTGTCTTTATGGTAACTTCAAAGCCACTCCTCAAAGCTGTCCTCTATACTCTGAATTTCTGACAACTCCTCACTTTCAAGTTCTTCTGACCCTTCTCTTACTCTCCAGGAAATCTTTGCAAGGGGGCACAATGTTTATGTCAAGCTTGCATCTTTCCTTGGGACTTACATTCTTAGGGGCACATCTGGAGCTGTAGAGAATAGAATCTGCAATCTCATACATAAAAAAAAAAATAAATCAAGGAAGTGTCTGCTTCCATTTCATTTCTCTTTGTCCAGACTGAACTTTTTAAGTCCTTATTTTTTTCCTTTGTTTTTTCTTTTTGGGTCACACCTGGCGACGCTCAGGGGTTACTCCTGGTGTTGCTCAGGGAACCATATAGGATGCTGGGAATTGAACCCAGGTCTACTGAGTGCAAGGCAAATGCCCTACCTGCTGTGCTATGGCTCCAGCCCCTGAACTTTTTAAGTCTTACAGGAAACACTTTTGGTTTTAGATGTTAAGAGACTTGAGATATATGTATGTATGTATGTATATATATATATATATGTACATATATATTTTTCAAAGACAGAATAAAATCTATATTTTTTAAATCTTGGACTCAAGAGATAGTACAGCATGTAGGGTGCTTGCCTTGCACATGGCAGACCCAGCTTGGATCCCCACACCTCACATGGTCTTTCAAGTCTGCCAGAAGTGATTCCTGAATGCAGAGCCAGGACCAAGCCCTGAGCAAAGCCAGATATGGCCCCCAAACTAATAATAATAAGGTAAATTGTCTAGATGAAAATAAACTATGTCATACACACTCACACTCGTACAAATACCCGTGTAAGCCAAGAAAAAAAGGGAAATTTTTATTTTGCTTATGTTCAGTGTAAAACTCCTACATTTTATTGTTGAAATCTGCAGGAGAAATTTACTCCCATTGTCTATATGTCATTTTCCATCCTTTCTCCTCCCTCCCTCCCTCCCTCCCTCCCTCCCTCCCTCCCTCCCTCCCTCCCTCCCTCCCTCCCTCCCTCCCTTCCTTCCTTCCTTCCTTCCTTCCTTCCTTCCTTCCTTCCTTCCTTCCTTCCTTCCTTCCTTCCTTCCTTCCTTCTCCACCCAACCCATTCCTTTCTTCCTTGGGCCAGCAGGGCTAAAGCTGCTTCAGGCCCAATTTTGCCTCAGCAAGCCTAGCTTATCAGTTACTGTGCTGATTGCTTTTTGCTTGTGGATTTAAGGAACAGATTGTCTTCAATATGTCAATGTTTTCAGATGTATAAGCCAATTTTTATCAGATTGTAGGCTACTCTGCTCTCTGCATTTTGAAGAGTTTTTAGAAAGCTCAAAGAAAAAAATACAAAACTCCAATTAATTATTTTAACTGTTGTACCACAGCATTATGGTGAATGTTACTAGGTTAGATTGTCAGTGCTTTGATTCCATTAAATAAATGTTAGCTGATATTATGAACAATTTTTGTTTTGTTTTGGAGTCACAGCCTGCAATGCTGAGGGGTTACTCCTGGCTCTGCACTCAGGAATTTCTCCTGTCAGGAACCATATGGGATGTAGGGGAATTGAACCCAGGTCTTTAACATTCGAGGCAAGCACTCTACCCGATCTACTCTCTCTCTGGACACAGATAATAATAATCAGATTTAAGCAGAAAGCTATCTAAGACGTAAACCAAGAGGTTGATTTACAATAAAAGCACCATAAGCCAATGTAAAAAGCGTAAAAAAAAAAAAGGCTTATTTTAGATCTGGGCTGGAGTGATAACACAGCGGGTAGGGCATTCGCCTTGCACGCGGCCTACCTGAGTTCGATTCCTCCGTCCGTCTCGGAGAGCCTGGCAAGCTACTGAGAGTATCTCACCCCCACCCCACCCCGGGGCAGAGCCTGGCAAGCTCCCCGTGGCATATTTGATATGCCCAAAACAGTAACAACAAGTCTCACAGTGGAGACATTACTGGTGCCCGCTCCAGCAAATCGATGAGAAACGGGATGACAGCGATACAGTGATGCAGTGATTTTAGATCTGGGCAGTGGTGAGATAATTCCTTAGACTGTCATGTAACAATGTGGAGCACCACGTGTGAAATCGTAATGCAGGGAGTTTACTGGAACTTTTGCAGCTGACCTTAAACCTTAGTGAGCTTCCCTGTACTGTTAACGTCAGAGTCATTATGGTCCTAAGCATCTGCGTAAGATAGCAGCCTCTTCTGCGCTACTCAGAGAGTGACTGCGAGTTGTTTGGGGCTTGGACGTGAGTTCCTCCTTCTTGGACACGCCTCCGTCAGGGCAGGCCCGCCTCCCTCAGCAGGCGTTGGAGCGGGAGGGAGAAACTGCAGCTTCTGCTAGAAGACAAGTGGCACATGCTCTCCCAGGGATGGCCCGTGGCTACATTTCTTTCTTCTTCTTCTTCTTTTTTTTTTTTTTTTGCTTTTTGGGTCACACCTGGCGATGCACAGGGGTTACTCCTGGCTTATGCATTCAGAAATCACTCCTGGCGGTGCTCAGGGAACCATATGGGATGCTGGGAATTGAACCGGGGTTGGCCACGTGCAAGGCAAACACCCTACCCGCTGTGTATCACTCCAGCCCCCCGTGGCTACATTTCTGCTTGCCTTCGAGAGCGGGCCCTGATGGTGGTGGCAAGGGGAGGATTCCGGTAAGAATGGCAGGGCTTTGTCCGAGAAACACAGTCACGCACGGACAGGCACGGAGCTGGCTGGTCCTACCCATCATGTGTCCAGTCCTGGCCACTGGGCGCTGAGGCTCCTCTAAGCGTCCCCGCGCTGGCAGAGCAAGCCTCTGCTTCTTGGGAATGTTAAGATTATGTTTGTGATTCAGGAGCCATGGGGAATGGGGCCGTCTTTGAAAATGGAACCCCCCCGGGAGGGGTTTAGAAGGAAGGGGGTCCCCGAGTCTCTCGGACAGAGCCTTTCGTGGGTGGCCCACGAGAACCCGTGTGCAGAGCAAGTGCGTTTCCAGACGTGTGGAAACCCAGCCCCTGGGCAGGGCCGGGGTGACAGGAGGACAGGGGCCATTTCCAAATGAAGGGATCGAACCTCTGTCCCCTCCTGGAGGTTGTTCTCGTAAAGACCCGCTCTCCAAGGAGACACTCTTGGACATCAAAAAGGCGACTCAGGCACGGGGACGCTGTGGGCCCGGAGTCAGCTAAAGCAGAACTGTGGTACATCTGTCACGGAAAATGCCACACTGGGGAGCACTTGAGGCTCAGAGCAAGAAAAGACATGTTCCTCAGGAGAAAGGCTTCCAGATTAAAGCCGTGCATCAGCGTTGTGAGACCCATTGAACAGGTGAAGACAAAGCGGCTTCACAGCTCGCTAGGAAGGAGATCTCTGACCACAGGTCAGGCCAGGCCGGACTCAGCTCCCTCCCTGTCCCGCCCATACCAGCCATCTCAACTTTGTCCACAGCCCCTTCCCGCCCCCCTCCCAGTCCCCCTCCCCTTCCCCTCCCTCCCCTTCCCTGGCCCTGTCCCTCCCCTCCTCTTCCCTTCCCCCTCCCCTTCCCTTCTCCTTCCCCTCCCTTTCCCTATCTACTCCCCACCCCTCACCTGCCCTCTCCCCTCTCCTCCCCTCCCCTCCCCCCTCTCTTCTCCTGTCCCCTTCCTCCTTCCCCCTTCCCTTTCTGTTCTGCTCTGTTGTGTCCAATACCTTCTCCTTCCCCTCCCTCCCCTTCCCTGGCCCTGTCCCTCCCCTCCTCTTCCCCTCCCCTCCCCTTCTCCTTCCCCTCCCTTTCCCTATCTACTCCCCAACCCTCACCTGTCCTCTCCCCTCTCCTCCCCTCCCCTCCCCCCTCTCTTCTCCTGTCCCCTTCCTCCTTCCCCCTTCCCTTTCTGTTCTGCTCTGTTGTGTCCAATCCCTTCTCCTTCCCCTCCCTTCCCTTTCTCCCTCCCTCTCTCCATCCCTCCCTCTCTCCTTCCTTCCTTCCTTCCTTCCTTCCTTCCTTCCTTCCTTCCTTCCTTCCTTCCTTCCTTCCTCCCTTCCTTCCTTCCTTCTTCCCCCTCCCTCCCTCCCTCCCTCCCTCCGTCCCTCCTTCCTTCCTTCCTTCCTTCCTTCCTTCCTTCCTTCCTTCCTTCCTTCCTTCCTTCCTTCCTTCCTTCCTTCCTTCCTTCCTCCCTTCCTCTTCCCTCCCTCCCTCCCTCCCTCCCTCCCTCCCTCCCTCCCTCCCTCCCTTCCTTCCTTCCTTCCTTCCTTCCTTCCTTCCTTCCTTCCTTCCTCCCTCCCTCCCTCCCTCCCTCCCTTCCTTCCTTCCTTCCTTCCTTCCTTCCTTCCTTCCTTCCTTCCTTCCTTCCTTCCTTCCTCCCTCCCTCCTTCCCTCTTCCCCCCTCCCTTCCTCCTTTCTTTCTCCCTCCCTTCCTCCTTTCTTTCTCCCTCCCTTCCTCCTTTCTTCCTCCCTCCCCTCCTTCCTCCCTCCCTTCCTTCCTTCCTTCCTTCCTCCCTCCCTTCCTTCCTTCCTTCCTCCCTCCCTTCCTCCTTTCTTTCTCCCTCCCTTCCTCCTTTCTTCCTCCCTCCCTCCCTCCCTCCCTCCCTCCCTTCCTTCCTTCCTTCCTTCCTTCCTTCCTTCCTTCCTTCCTTCCTTCCTTCCTTCCTCCCTCCCTTCCTTCTTTCTTTCTCCCTCCCTTCTCCTTTCTTCCTCCCTCCCTCCCTTTCTCCCTCCCTTCCTCCCTCCTTCCCTCCCACCCTCCCTTCCTTCCTTCCTTCCTTCCTTCCTTCCTTCCTTCCTTCCTTCCCTCCTTCCCTCCTTCCTTCCCTCCTTCCTTCCTTCTTCCCTCCATCCTTCCTTCCTCCCTCCCTTCCTCTTTCCCTTCCTCCCTCTCTCCCCTCCCTTCCTCCCTCCCTCTCTCTCCCCCTCCCTCCCTCCCTCCCTTCCTCCCTCCCTCCCTCCTTCCCTCCCTCCATCCTTTCCTCCTCTGTCTCTTCCATCTTTTCCCTCTCCTTGTTTGCCACAAGCTGTACTTTCAGTGTGACTGTTCCCTGCTTGTTTCCTCCTAGTCTGAGCGGGCCTCCTCGTGCAGGGACCAGACACACCCACACGAGATGCTGACAGCCCCTAATTGGCTCACTCGGAGCCCAAACCTATGGCCATGGCTTAATTGTCAGCATCCTTGTCTAACTAACTGGATCAACTCACTGGGAAAAGCTCTTCCTCATTTGCAAAGTGGAATCACTAATTAGGAGAGATTCTCGAGAAGTTATTTAAGGAAAAGTCTAAATTGACACCCCAAAACCAAGAAGGCAAGATGGAGATTTTGTATGTCAGTAAACCCCAGACAGGAAGCAGAAAAGACTCCCAAGATTCAGAAATTATCATGACAAAGAAAAATATATTCCATCGAAAAGACACCTATTTCTAAGCTGAAGATCCTTATTTAAAATGTCCTTTTCATATATTCTGATATTGGGAAATAGGCTTCTATCAAGATCTCTTGGTTTTCTAACATGGAGATAATCTTTTGCTTTTTAAAAAAATTGGTTTTGTTTTGGGGCTTTAACTAGCGGAGCTCAGGGCTCTGTACTCAGGGATCACTCCTGGCGCTGTTCCAGGAACCATAGGGGATGCCAGGGATCAAATCAGGGTGGGCTCTGTGCAAAGCAAGACCCCTGCCCACTGTACTGTCGCTCTGGCCCCAGAGCTGTTCTTTGGAGAATGATTTGCCTGGAAGGATCAATTAAAGAACTTCAGATTCTGTAAACATATTCTAGGAGGTTTCGCAAACACTCAAATGCATCCACTAGGAATAAACTGAGGTAATGGCCTCCATTTGTATGAAAAGGAGTAAGTTCTTCCTGATGTGATGGCTCCAAGTAAGAGCCTTGACTCGAGGTACTGATGGATCAGCTCTCAGAGATGGAGCCTTCATTATTCCCCGAAGTGCAGTCACAGTTGGTCTAACTCGTGCTTCAGTACTTACTGAGCACCCAGCGTGTGTTAAGCTTCTTACAAAATAGGTACCAGGACCTCAGCTTGTGAGAATTGTTGGAAAACGAGATTCAGTATTCGAAGTGAGCTGCCGACATGATCAGGGCTCATGAATTTTAGGGTATGACTTTCACGAAGGCCACTGGCCTTGTCTTTCATCCTAGGAGCTATCGGGGGTCCAAAGAAATGAGCCCTGAAATTCAGCCCTGGGCGCTGAAGTCTAAAGTGAGTGGGTGGAAGTTTAAGTTCTGCCACTGTGGGCTCTTGGAAAAATTACTAGTAACTGTGGACTGAATGCATCCCTGTAGAATTTCATCTATTGAAGCTCCCTGTAATCCCGAGGGTGGCAACATTTGGGGTTGGGGTCTTTGAAAAGTAATTTGCGCATGAGGGTTGAACGTTTGTGATTAAATGATTCCTCTTTTTTTAAGAGGAGACACAAGAAACGTGTTTTCTGTCTCTCTTTATCTCTTTCTCCCTCCTTCCTTCCCACTTTGTCTCCTCTTTTCCCTCCCCCACCCGGTGAAGATACAGCAAGAAGGCTTGTCTTTGTAAACCCAAGAAGGTTCTTATCAGAACCAACCATACTGGCATCTTCCTCTTGGATTTGGCCCCAGAGCCCTGAGAAATAAATGTTGGTTGGGTACACCACCCCAAAATATGGTATTTTGTTATGGGAGCCTGAGCTAAGATACTATGTTCTCTTAGCCATGTGTAGGACTGGCAGGAGTGGTTGTGAAGATTTTATGTATAAAAAGAACCTTTCATGGTGCCTCGCCACTGGTCCAGACCACTGTTCCCACAGCTGAGGGAGCAGAGAGAGACTTATCCACAATCACACACCTAAATGCTGTTCCCTGGCCCTAGATTGCCCATACTTACAACTCAACAGCCCAGAACTTGACATATGATTCCTTACCAAGATTCTCATTTGTCTGACACCACTCCCTCCACCCCCTCCCCGTTTTTTTGTTATGAGCTACGAGGGCCAAACTGGCCTTGAACGGCTTCCTTCATAAGTTGGAAAACAAGTCACTAAACTCATTCCCATGAGAGGCTGAGGGAACATAGCACTGTGGGGAAAGGGTGGATTTGAAGTGAGAAGAACTGAGATCAACACCTGAGATCAAATGTGTCACCACCTTCTCGTGTGGCCTTGAAAAGTGACTGGTATGGGCTGCCTTCAATTTCCATTTGGGGCCACGAGGGTGTTTCTGGTTTCGATACTCTCTGCCTCCAGCCTGAAAGTATGATCCCGCTAGGAGAATCTGCTCTCTAAGTGACCCCTGAACACTGCCACATGTGGTCCCAAAACAAACAAACAAAATAATCAATAAATAATAAACACACCAGGAATCAGAAGCCAAATCTCCAATGGTATCACCTTATTGTACCACAGGGTTAAAAAAAAAAGAAAATTTCTTTTCCTTTTAAGAAAAGTATTTATTATTTATTGGAAGCTCAAACTAACAAATCACAACAGAACAATAACTGCTTCTACCAAGATGTTGAAAGATAGTTATGAGGCAAGAACCCCAAAGAATGATATGCCAGTGTTTTAGGGACCTGTAAATCAACAAAACAATTCTCTGTTTATAGGCATAAGGAATGGCATGCACCTTAAGTGTCAGCTGTAAGAGTGAGACTCAGAGCCCTTAACCTTAATAAAAAGGATGAAAGGCAGAATGAGAACTCACTGATTGGGGACATTTACAGGACAAAAATTGAGTGTAAAGGCCACTCATAGCAGCAGCAATTTCCTCGTGATAATTTCTGCAATTGCTTTGAAAGGTATCTTTTATTCAAATGAATCTTCTTGAACTCCGAAATACTTCCTGAGGAGAAAAAAAAAATCTCTGCCCTGATATGCATTCTCACAGAACAGAGACACTCAATGGTTCAGTGCTTGCTGAAGATCAAACAGAGTAAGTCAGAAATGTTCTTTTTTTTCCAAAAGAGGGAGTACATTTTCAGTCAAATGTGAAATTTCCATTCTGAGAGCCCTGTTTTATTGGCCTGCTGCACTGAGTGAATCTTTTCTACCTCCCTTCTAGTATGTTCTGAGAGAATGTGACACAGCTAAGGACCATTTGGGGCGATTGTGATTGATGAAGAGAGCCTCCAGGGGGTAGAGCAGGGAGGGAAATGTGAGCAATGGGAGTCGGGATTCCTGAGCCTCCCTGTCACCGAGTCCCGAAGGTCTGGGCTGTTCTGAGTATTCAGTGGCGTGGACCTGCTCTCTGAGGAATGTCCACCAACAACTGCTGGAAACGTCCCAGATAAATAACCAAATAACCGTAGTATCCTTAAAGCATTCCCTTTGTTCTGAAAAGTGCAGAAACAAACTCACAATTTCCTCACCACCAGTGAAGTTGCTGGGGGAGGGCGGGGCGAGGGTGATGGTTGTCAGAGGGGTGTCACTGCACTGATTCATTTATCTGAGAGTACTTAGGTACAGGAGGGTAAGGGCATCCCTGGGGGTGAATGCAGTGCTGTCCAGTCACTGTTCCACAGGATACGATGACCCAACACAAGGTCTGGTTCCTTAAAAGGGAAGACTGAGCTCCCTCTAAAATTATAGTGGGTTTTCTGTCGAAAATTGAATGTAATCAAAGTAAAGAGAGAGTAAAGTGAAAATCATCTGCCACACAGGCAGGGGAGGAGTGGGAGGAGTGTATGCTGGGGTTCTTGGTGGTGGAACATGTGCACTGGTGAAGGGATGTGTGTTTGATTATTGTATGACTGAGACTTGATCCTGAAAGCCCTGTAACTGTTCTCATAGTGATTCAATAAAAAAATAATAAACACATAAAATAAAATTGTATGTATATGTGTGTGTGCACGCACGCGTGAGCACAGGGTGTGCGTGCACACACGTATTGGGACCACACCTGGCAGTGCTCAGGGCTTTCTCCTGGCTCTGTGCTCAGCAATCATCCTGGTGGTGTTGGGGGACTGTGTGCTGTATTGGAGAGCAAACCCTGGGTCAGCCACGGGCTTAGAAGCGCCAGAACTTTTGTGCTATCTCTCGGGCTGCTCCCTCTGAAATCCTTCCTGAGAAGAACACCTCGAAGGGGCAGACTAAAGATGCTCTTCAAAATGAGACTGATGGGGCCGAGGAGATGGTTCAAAGGGCTGCATCCCTGCTAGGCATCATGGAGAAGCCCTGGACTTGATGTCTGTCACCCCAGGGTCCTCAGATGCTGTCTGGTGGGGCTGCCAAAGAAACTGCACTGCACTGCACTGTTGCCCCATTGTTCATTGATTTGCTCGAGCAGGCACCAGTAACGTCTCCATTGTGAGACTTGTTACTGTTTTTGGCACATCGAATATGACATGGTGAGCTTGACCAGGCTCTGCCATGCGGGTGGGATACTCTCAGTAGCTTGCTGGGCTCTACGAGAGGGACAGAGGAATCAAACCGGGGTCAGCTGCGTGCAAGGCAAATGCGAGTCCGCCAAACAAACAAACAAACAAACAAACAAACAAAAAGATGTATTATGACAGCAAATGCTGTAGAGCTCCAAGGCATCTTCACACTCATGTCTAGGCCCCAACACAATTGTAGGCAAAGGGAGATTTATCTGGATTGGTCAGAAGGAGGGAGGCACAGAGAATTGAAATGATTTCCTCCAAATTGCTCTGCTAGTAAGAGCTCTGACTTGCCTCAGAATTGCAGGGTCTGAATTACTCCTTTACAGTGTCCCTGAGCCATTTCTCCTTCCCTGACCATTTCATTATTTTTTCTTTTGGGGTCAAACTCGGTGATGCCCAGGGGTTTCTCCTGGCTCTGCACTCAGGAATCAATCCTGGCAGTGCTCAGGGGACTATATGGGATGCTGGGAATCGAACCCGGGTCGACCGCGTGCAAGGGAGATGCCCTACCCACTGTGCTATTGCTCCAGCCCTGACTATTTCATTTTTTTTTATTCGCCTTAGGTGGCTTCATATTCAGCCCCACAATGTTACCTGTTCTACCCTAGTCACAACGTGACCATGTGCAAGGGTGTGTGTGTGTGTGTGTGTGTGTGTGTGTGTGTGTGTGTGTGTTGTGTGATCACACATCCCATGGTCACGTCCACCAGAACAGACATACACTCAATACCGGCTTTGCTCATGTGTTACTTCTTTGTAGGTATACTCTCTCTCTCTCTCTCTCTCTCTCTCTCTATATATATATATATATATATATATATATATTTGTCGTTGTTGTATCTGAACCATATCTAGTGATGCTCAGGATTTACTTCTGGCTCTGTGCTCAGGGCTCACTCCTGGTGGGCTTTGGGGGACCACAAAGGGTGCTGGAGACTAAACCAAGTGGGTCAAGTGCCAGGCAAGTGTTCACTGTCACGTTTACCCCTGTAGGACTACTTTTTTTTTTTTTTTTTTTGCTTTTTGGTCACACCCGATGATGCACAGGGGTCACTCCTGGCTCTGCACTCAGGAATTACACCTGATGGTGCTCGGGGGACCATATGGGATGCTGGGAATCGAACCCGGGTGGGCCGGGTGCAAGGCAAACGCCCTACCCACTGTGCTATCGCTCCAGCCCCCTGTAGGACTACTTTTTATAAGACGGAAGTGATTGAGGTTGAATGCCCTGTTATTCAAATCACTGCTTTGGCATGAAGTTCTCAAAATAATTCAGTCCCCGAGAGGAGGGAAAAATGGGGTTTCCACTTTAAATAAACCATGTCTCCCCTGCCCCCCAAATGATTTCAACTCTTTCATCAAAGAATTTTTGTTCTCAGCTCCAGCTGCCAAACCCACTTCCCACACTTTTACCCGTAGCAAAAGGGGGTGCCACTCTGTGACCGAGGCCCAATTTCAACTACTCACACAGATTACAGACCTTCCAATCGTAGAGTCCTCTTGACTTTTTTCTTTTCCCCTACAATGAAGAATGAGACGGGTTAAATCAACATGACTCTTCCATGAGGTAGAAAACAAATTGAAGGTATGGAGTTGCCCCTCCCCCACCCCGACCACTCCCTCCTCCTTCCCCCTCTCTCCCCCCACCCCTATTTCCTTGGCTTCTCCTGCTGTGTCAGCCTGGTCTTTCTCTCCTTGCTGGCAGAGGCTAACCGTTAGGAAGACCTTTCCCACCCCAGACAATGGTGCTCTCTTGCCAAGATCCCTGTTCGCTTTGAACAAAGAGTTTGACAGAGTCAATATTTACAAAATCAGCTATCGTGGGACACCCAGCCCCCGGGGGGGGGCATTTTTCACAAAGGATAGGAATAAAGACATTGATCATTGAAGAGCTCATTCAGAAATGTACCCGTGTGGGAATATAGGAAAATGTCTTTAAGTAATGCTGTGTCTAGCCACGGGGGTGAATTTTATAAAGTCAACAGCCAAGATAATCCAAGTAGAGCTAATTACTCCTCCTAAAAGATGTCATTCTTTAAAAAAAAAAAAAAATTTTTTTTTTTTTTGGTTTTAGGTAGATCCCTTACTGCTTCCTACCTAGTCATCTCTGTATTACCTACAGACCTACGATCTGTGAAACTTCGGGGCCTGAGAGCTGGAGTGGGGTGAGAATCCACACAGGTGCTCTGTCTGTCCCCATTATGTGCGTTAGCACGTGGCCGTCACACATTCTGTTTAATAGCTGAATTGGAAGTCAGCCTGGTACAGGCCAAACACTAGCCCGAAGGCCTGTCTGCTGTCTGTCTTTGGATTTGGCTATTTCCATTGGTTTTTGTGGGTTTTTTTTTTTTTCAAACTCACATTTTTCATGAAATGCAAATATTTGCCATGGCAACTGGGGTATCACATGACCTGCTGTTTCATAGCAAGCCTGGGAAGCGCTTCTAGGGGAGCAGTTCGCCCAGGCTGGAAATACAGTGGAAACGTCTTGAGGAAACTCTCTGGGCACAAACAGATGAAGGTCGGGGAGGAGCAGGTAGCAATTTACTATGGCGACCAGGGGCATTCACTTCTTCCCGGTCACTCTCCAGTGTTTCTTTCCTCTTTTATCTTTCTTTCTTTTTCTTTTTTAAAGAGGAGCAGCTGTAACAGGACCACCTAGGGTAAGCCCAGAAAAAGACACTGTCAGCTGTCTCTTTTCCAGGGTGAAAAGTTTCCATTATCACAAGTCTGCCTGTGGCTCATAAACATAAGAACGCAAACTCCAAAGGTTCACCACCTTTCAGCCAGAGTCTCTGTGAAACTGAATTATTATTGTTCTGCGGAGCCCTTGTGTTAAACAAGATGGAATTCCTTCTCCCATCCTTATTGAGGCACCCTTGCAAAGTACAATCACTTTTCTTTTTAAAGCCCTATGCTTAAAAAAACAAAGGAAATAGTCACAGTTCATAAGAACACAGGCAGTGCAGCGGCACTTGGATCTAGAGCCTCAGCTGTTGTCTTCCAGACTCCTAAACTTTTGGCCACCGAGATACTGAGGCTGACCTGATCCTGTAGGTGGTCTGGAAGCTGTGTGACATATTGGACTTGTGTAGACTCCACTGACAGTGCCATGGGAGAGCTGACTTGTCTCACAGCCCTCCTCACTCTGAAAATCAAATGTCGTCCATCAGCAACCGGACGTGGACTTATTTCTGTGTGGGAGGCGCCTACACTTCAACATGCCCAGGACAAAAAAATGTCACTGGGACTGCGGTCAACAGGGTCTCGCTGTTTTTAGTTGAAAGTGACCTTACCTTTGGTGCCGGCTTCTTGATAGCGATGTTGCTGGGCTTGCTGTCTGTCATCTGCAATGATTTCCAAGGTCGGATGCTGGGTGTGGCGGGCACACGCACTGTGGTATGACCTTGTGGAGACAGTGGATGGAGCCATTAGGGTCGTACTTGGAAACCCACTGGACCAGCCCAATGGCTCCGAACCCATCCGACGGCCACTCAGTCTTTTTTTTCCAATTTTTTTTTGGCTTTTTGGGTCACACCTGGTGATGCACAGGGGTTACTCCTGGCTCATGCACTCAGGAATTACTCCTGGCGGTGCTCAGGGGACCATAGAGGATGCTGTGAGATAGAAACACCGTGAGATAGAATTACAGACTTACACACTTTTGTGATTACATTTCAGTCACACAGCGGTCGAAAACCCATCCCTGCACCAGTGCCTGTTCTCCACCACCAACGTTCCCTCCTGCCACCCCCACCCCATCCCATCCCCCCCTGCCTCTGTGGTAGGCACATTCCCTTTTACTCTCTCTCTCTCTCTCTCTCTCTCTTTTTCTCTCTCTCTTTCTCCCCTTTTGGGTGTTACAGTTTGCAATTCAGGTAACACGTGACCATCATGTTCAGTCTATAGTCTACTTTCAGCACATATCTCCCATCCTGAGCAAGGCCTCCGAGCATCCTTTGTTTGATGGTCCCTTCTCTATCTCAGCTGCCTTTTCCCCCAGCATGTGAGGCCAGCTTCCAGGCCGTGGAGGAATCCTTCTTGACCACTCAGTCTTTCCTGTATTAATCCAATGAAACATTGGGGGTCACTGACTCCGAAAGCATGGGAGGGCCAAGGTTTTCAGAGGTCCTCTCTCCAAATGCAAACTGCTTAGAGGGAGAGGTGAGCTTCAAAAGCAGGCAGATGAGACAATAATATTTGGCTTTAAAATGTTTTACTATACGATTGCTTTACATAGCTTTCTTCCAAATCTACTGATTTTTATTTATTTGGGGGAGGTTTGGGGGCTACATCTGACTGTACTCAGGGCTTACTTTTGGCTTCATGCTCAGAAGTGACTTCTGGGGGTGCTTAGGGGATCATATGTGGTACTGGGATTAAACTGGGGTCAGCTGCATGTAAGGCAAGTGCCTCACCTCTGTGCTGCTTCTCAGTTCTCCCAAGTTCATTAAAAAGATTAATACAACTACATTTGATGATTTACTCCATTATATGATCATTTTAGAAAAATGAATCTAAAGAGTTGAAATAGCTTAATAAAAATAATATAAGTGAGAAACGAATATTTGAAATTCATAAGGAATGGCTTTTGGAAAACATACCTAGTGCATGGAGGTGGGTGATCGGCCTACATGCTATACTATGCATGGGAGAGCCATCACATTTTTGCTGTTATCTGGAAGTAAGTCCAGCTTTCCTTTATGAATAGCTGATGTCTGGCATTCTCAGGGGAGAAAACTCCTTGTCCTATTCATTCTAAGAAAGAGGACAAGTCATTTATTTAAAATAGTTCATTGTGGGGCTAGAGCGACAGCACAGAGGGAGGGTGCATGCAGATGACCTTGGTTTGATCCCCAGCATCCCATATGGTCCCCTAAGCACCACCAGGAGTGATTCCTGAGCACAGAGGTAGGAGTGACCCCCTGAGCATTGTTGGGTGTGACCCCAAAATAAAAAAAAAAAAGAAAGAACAATTCATTGAGCCAAAGACTTTTCCTCAACTCACTTTCTTTGACTCATTTTCTGTCAGCTTTATAACCCCAATCGTGGAAAGAATTGATCAAGTACAGCATGCTAGTAAAATTGGAAGAACTGAGGAAAATCCATGATTTCATCTCTCCATAAAGCTGAGTAGTATTCCATTGTTTATATTTACCATCATTTCTTTATCCGGTTATTTGTTCTTGGACGCTTGGGTTCTTTCCAGATTTTATCTATTGTGAATAGTGCTGCTGTAAACATAGGAGTGAAAATGTCTATTCTGGGGGCTGCAGCAATAGCATTTTCACTCCTATGTTTACAGCAGCACTTTTTAAAAAAATGGTCAGTGGGTAGGGTGTTTGCCTTGCACGAAGCCGACCCGGGTTTGATTCCCAGCATCCCATATGGTCCCCTGAGCACCACCAGGGGTAATTCCTGAGTGCAGAGCCAGGAGTAACCCCTGTGCATCGCCAGGTGTGACCCAAAAAACATCCTTTTTCTTAATCTTAGAGAAAAGGTCTTAGCTTTACATGTTAGGGATAGCGTTGGCTTTGGATTGTCATACATGATCCTTGTTATGTTAAAATATCCAATTTGTTAAAAAAGTTTTCTCAAAATCATACACCGGAAAGGACAGAGAGAATAGGAGGGATTGTGCCTGACACAGAGGCAGGAGGTGGGAAGAGGTGGGGGTGGTGGGAAGGATACTGGGAACATTGGTGGTGGAGAATAGGCACTGGTGGAGGGATGGGTACTTGAACATTGTTTGAAATGCAATCATGAAAGTCTGTAACTCTGTAAATGTATCTCATGATAATTCATTAAAATAAAAAATTAAAATAAAAACAAATAAAAAATAAAAGCTTGCTCAAAAAAGAATTCATTTTTTAAAATTTTATTTTATTTTTATAAAGTTGTTCACAGTAATTTATTACATTTAATATTTGAACACCATTCTCACAACCTTATTTCGAATGTTTCCACCCCCAATCCCAAACCCTGTTCCCAAAACAGAACTGAAATAATTTATTTTGTATTGCTTGTTATGAATAATCCACTAAAAGTGATTCAAAAATGTTTCCTTAGGGGCTGGAGCGATAGCAGAGTGGGTAGGGCGTTTGCCTTGCACGCAACCGAGTACGATTGCCAGCATCCCATATGGTCCCACGAGCACAGCCAGGATTAATTCCTGAGTGCAGAGCCAGGAGTAACTCCTGTGCATCGCCAGGTGTGACCCAAAAAGCAAAAAAAAAAAAAAAGTTTCCTTAGAAGAAAGTGTATGAAGATTGTTGTATTTCACCCTTGAGCCATGAAGCCCTTCTATAAGAGATTACTAACATGTTGACATGTTAAAGGCTGAGCCGGGGTGTGTGTGAGTGTGTGTGTGTGTGTGTGTGTGTGTGTGTGTGTGTGTGTGTGTGTGTGTGTGTGTGTATTCCCCCTTCTCTCTCGAGATTACTTGCCTTCTACTTTAACCCCCAAATGTGGAGTGCTACTCTTGATACATCAGTGGTGTAAAGTATCAGATGTCCTCTGGCTGGGCATGTGGTCATACAGCCGCAGGAGTGGGGCATGGGGGTGGGGTTGTTGGGTGGGAACAGAACTCACCCAGCCCTCCCCTTTGCCCTGGATGAAACAGCCTGGCATGGGGTCTGGAGGCATTTGTATAGCCTGTCGTTCTATGTTGCTCTCTTCCTAGGGCTTTATTTCTGAGTCTGAGAAAGGATTTTTAATCTTATCAATTCCCTGCATCTGTTCAACTAGTAATTTTATCCATTGTTTTGCTAATGTGGTGTAGCAGATGCATTTATTTGCATATTTTGAACCGTCTTTGCATTCCAGGAATAAATTCCACTTAACCATAGTTTATGAGCTTTTTTATTGTGCTGTTGAATTCAGTTCGCTAAAGTCTTTTAAGGATTTGAATGTCACTTTTCATGGCAGGAAGTTGGTCTCAAGATCATAATGACTTTGGAGGTGGGTCTTTGAATAAAAATGAGTTTGAATAAGTTTTCTCTCCCTTTTTCTCTCCTCCTCTGGATCATCAACAATAAAATTATTGATTTACTTTGGCATCTATCAGTCATCACAATTCTTTTTTTAATTATTACTAATGAGGTTTACATGAGACTAAATATTTGTATTTTTGGGGGGCTGTGTTTCCACACCACACACACCCCCAAAGTCCCAGCATCCTGAGACCACCATCCACAGGTTACTCTCAGTCCGCTTAGCCCGTTCCTGTAACCTGAGTCTTACTGTTAGGGTTTAAGTGTCTGTTTTCATTGGGCAGTGTCAATTTCCTTGCTTTATTAATTTATATGTTACATGCAAGTGAGATCATTCTGTATGTTTTCCTCCTGCGACATTATTCTTGGCATAACTCTCCAATTCTATCCACCTTGTAGCAAAAGACAAGATTCCATCTTTTCTTACAGCTGAGGAATATTCACACACACACACACACACACACACACACACACACACACACACACACACGACATCTTTTTTCACTCATCTATTGATGGTCTTGTTGGCTGGATTGTTTCCAGATTTTGACTGTTATAAACAGCAATGAACATAGATGCTTTCATGTTTTTTGAATTTTTTGTATTCTTTGTATTTTTTACTTTCTAAATTAAAAAATATTATTTTATTTATTTTATTCTTATTTTTTGTCTCTTGTATTCTTAAGATAGAAACCTAGGAGTAAAATTGCTAGTAGTTCTATTATTAACTATTCTGAGAAATCTACATACTGTTTTCCTTGGAGGCCAAACCAATTTACATTCCCAGCATGAAGGTAACCCTCAGTAAGTGAGGGGTCCATTGCCTCTACACCTCCACTAGTGCTTGTTTCTAGTATTTTTGAAGCAGGCCATTCTGTCTTGTGGTCTCATTGTCATTTTTATTTGCATTTACCAGATTATAACTGACAATAAGCCATTTTTCATGTGCTTGTTTGCCATATGTATATCTTCTTTTTAGAAATGTCTGTTCAATTCATCTCAACATTTTTTTCATGAGATTGTTGATGTTGTTGAGTTTTGTGAATATTTTATATATTTTTAATATTAGCCCTTTGTGAGATTAATAGCATGTGACTATTTCCTCTGAGTAGTGTGATTGCTTTTGTTTTAGTGGATTTTTCTTCGAGCAGTTTTTTTTTATTTCGATGTTATCTCAGTGGTTTCTTTTTTCTCTTGTTTCCTCTTTTCTTTGTTCCTTTGCTTCTTCCTTCCTTCCTTCCTTCCTTCCTTCCTTCCTTCCTTCCTTCCTTCCTTCCTTCCTTCCTTTCTTTCTTTCTTTCTTTCTTTCTTTCTTTCTTTCTTTCTTTCTTTCTTCCTTCCTTCCTTCCTTCCTTCCTTCCTTCCTTCCTTCCTTCCTTCCTTCCTTCCTTCCTTCTTCCTTCCTTTCTTTCTTTCTTTCTTTCTTTCTTTCTTTCTTTCTTTCTTTCTTTCTTTCTTTCTTTCTTTCTCTCTTTCTCTCTTTCTTTATTTTTCTTTTCTTTTCTATTTTTTTTTTTTTGTGTGGGACAGGGATATACCAGCAATGCTCAGGGCTTACTACTGGTTCTGCTCTCAGGGATCACTTCTGGCTGGTTCAGGGAACCATATGGAGTGCTGGAGGGAGAACTCAATTCACCATGTGCAAGGCAAGCGCCCTTCCCATGTGCTATTTCTCCAGCCCCTTCTTTTACTTTTACAGAAGACCTTTTCATATTTCTTGCACAGTCAGTTTAGTGGTCGGCCATTGATTCCTCTAAGTAATGCTTGTCTGAAAGCTCTCTGCTGCCCCTTCAAATCTGATTGTAGTAATTACTGTTGGAGAGACTCATTCAGTACTTTGCTTATATTTTGCCATTCCTTTGAAATCTGCTGTGAGTCTAATGGTTTTCCCCTTTATGTGAGTTTTTTCTCTTGCTGCTTTCAGAATTCTTTGTCTTTTGCCATTTCAATTACAACTGGTGTGCATCTGTTTGCTTTATTTTATTTGGAACTTTTTAAGCTTCCTAGATCTGGGTTCAATTTAAGAAAAAAAATAGAATTCTGCCACTTGCTGTTTTCTTTTTCTGGAATCCCTATAACACAAATGTTCTTTTTAATGTCATTTTACAAATTTCTTATGTTCTCTTCATTTCAAAATTATTTTTTATCCTTTTTTGTTTGTTTCCTCTAGTTCAGCCTCAAGCTCCCTGATTTGTCCTGACTCAGCAAGCCTTCTGTAATATTTAATTCTACCACTGTATTTTTTAGTTCCATTATTTCTGTTCGATTTTGTCATATGTTCTCTCTCCTTACTGAACTGATTTCAAATTGATTCCTTCATTTCGCTGAATTTTACTAAGACTGTTGCCATGAAATCCTCATCAGGAGGTTTAAAAGGTCTGATGTACTTAGAGTTCTTTCCAGAACTTTGTCTTGATCCTTTCCTGCAGGTGAATGCCCCTGTTTCTTCATTATTCTTGGTATATAAGGGAGGACTTGGGGCTCGGGCCCAGATTCCAGCAGGCTTGGGTGGCGTTCAGGACTCATGCAGGCTGATTAGAACCAGACTCTTTGAGGTAGCGCTAGGAAGTGTGCACTCAAATTCTTTCTAGGAAGAAACTTGGAGAGGATACTTTTTTAACTGGGTAATTATTTTTTTTAAATTGAATCACAGTGATAAACACATTTACAAAGTTGTTCACGATTGGATTTCAATCATATAATGTTGCAACACCCATCCTGTCACCAGTGTACTTTTCCCACCACCAATGGTCCCAGTTTCTTTCCCACCTACCCACTCCATCCCAATGCCTGCCACTATGGCAGGCTTTCTCTCTCTCTCTCTCCTCTCTCTCTCTCTCTCTCTCTCTCTCTCTCTCTCCTCCCCCCTTCTCTCACTCTGAGGACACTTTTGTCTGTTCCACACTGCACCTGGGCATACAGCTCTAGGGAATGTTCCCGTGCCCGTTTAAGAATGAATTCCTTGGACTGGAGGGATAGTACAGTGAGTAGGGCATTTGCCTTGCACATGGCTGACCCAGTTCAATCCCTGGCTTCCCATTTGATTTTCCAAGCAACACCAGGAGTAATTCCAGTGTAGAGCCAGAGGGAACCCCTGACCATGGGGTATGGCCCCCATGGGTTCTTTATTTAATATAGTTCTGCAGAATCTGTGAATATAAGTGGCATTAGCTATCCTGGGTTTGATTCCTCCGTCCCTCTCGAAGAGCCCGGCAAGTTACCAAGAGTATCCCGCCCACACGACAGAGCCTGGCAAGCCACCTGTGGTGTATTCGATATGCCAAAAACAGTAACAACAAGTCTCACAATGGAGACATTACTGGTGCCCGCTTGAGCAAATTGATAACAGACAACAGTGCCACAGTGCTATAGCTATCCCATGAATGGCAGCTGTAAAGATGGACACTAGATATAGACAATGTTCTTTTAGGTCAATGCCAATAACTTAGCTTTACTGTCATAGTGAGGCTGGAGGGAAGGCAGGAGTGGAGAGGGCCACTATCAGCCCTGGGAGATACACCATTAGCAGTAGATATCATCTCAGCCTATGGAGGTTCCCCTATCCTTGATTAGTTAAGCAGCAATAGTACAAAGGCATTTTAAATTTTATTTCATTTTTATTTATTCAGACGGTCATGTGACTTTTCTTCTCCAGTTCATTGATATAAAATTGCATTGATTGGTGTTTAAGTGTTGAAACAGTCCTCCAGTTAAAACAGCTAGGATAAACTATCTGTAGTCATGTATGCTTACTTTGCAGGACTGTATTTGCTGATATTTTTGAGTGTTTTTGCATAGATTTTCATTTTTATAATATTGAGTTTTCTTGTCTTCTAATGTTTTTGTGGACCAGATGTGATATCAGGGTGATGCTAATGCCATAAAATAATCTGCAGATTATGTTTTCTGGGAAAACTTGTATTGAAGTGTTTAGATTAATTCAACAGTGATGTCAGCTGGAACTAGTGTTTTCCTTCTTAAAAGATTTTTTACGTATGAATCCAATTTCTTTAGTAGATGTAGAGCTAATCAGGTACCTATTTTTCTTAAATGACCTTGGTGCTATCTTTCAAGGACAGTGACTTGGTCACCAGATGTGGCCAGTGGCTGGGGTTTGTGGCCACGTGTACCAAATCACAGCTCTGCAGTAAATTGATCTTAATAGCTGTGAAATCTTATTGCAAAGTTGAAAGTTTATCATTATTATTATTATGATCACTATTATTATTATTATTTGGTTTAGGGGCCACACCCAGCACTGCTCTGGGCTTGCTGCTGGCTCTGTGCTTATGAATCACTCCTGGTGGGGCTTTGGGGACCCTATGGGGTACCGGGATTGAAACATGTTAGCTACAAGCAAGGCAAAAGCCCTAACTGCTGTACTATCTCTCTGACCCTTGTTTTGGGTAAATTTTTCTTTCCCTTTTATAGTTTTTAAAGGTGGGATCTTAGCTAATTGAGTTTTTTTTTTAAATACATTCATTTAATGCTCTGAATTTCTTCTGAGTACTACTTTAGGAAGTTTTGATGTGTTGTAATCTAACTTTCATCCACTTGAAAATACTTTTCAAGTATCTGACATCCTCATTGAGTCTTGAGGTTATTTAGAATGTGTGGTTTAATTTATAAACATTTAGGAGATTTTAATTTGATTTTTATATTATTTCTAAACTTTCTACAATTCTTTTCAGTTTATTGAGGTCTGTTTTATGGTACAAGCAATGGATTATTTAGTGACTTATCCTGCTGCACTTAAACTGAATATGTTCTGCCATTAAATAAAACACAATCGGTTGGGGGTTTGGGGTTTGGTTTGGTTTGGGGGCCACACCCAGTAGTGCTCAGGGTTACTTCTGCATCTGCACTCAGGAATTATTCTCGGTGGTTCTCAGGGGACCATATGGGATGCTGGGGATTGAACCTAAGTCAGCTGCCAGAGCAAACACCCTGTCTGCTCTATTATCTCTCCTTCCCCTGCCATCGTGTTTAATATTCTACAGATGTATTAACATCACTTGATAGTTCCAGTTTTCTGTATTGTTGGTGGAGTTTTGTTTACTAGTTTTTTCAACTATTGAAAGAAAATATGGATTTCTCTATACTTTAAATTTTATTAAGTTTTGCTTCATGTATTTTGAATCTCTGTTGTTAGGTGTATACACACATAGGATTATTTATCATCTTGATGAATTGGCCATTTTATCATTGACATTCATTTTAATCCTTACTAATAGACCTTGTTTGTTTATATTGATAGACCTAATCCCGTTTTCTTTGACTATCTTTTTTTTGGCATGGTGTACTTTCTCTTTTTTATTAATTTTTAATTTACATTTAAATTTTTACTGAGTTTTATTTGATATATAACATTAATAGGTTTCAGGAATATACAATGATTCTATGTTCGTATATATTGCAAAATTATCACAACAGCAGAACTAGTTAATATCCATCATCAGACAGTTATACAATTTTTTTCTTGTGATGAGAAGTTGGCATCTTAATTAGCTATAGATTTTATACTACGCATTACAATTACCAGGACTTATTTGTTTTATAACTGGACTTTTGACTCATCCATTTATACACCCCCTGGCACTCATTTGTGGTAACCCTCAATACGTCCTCTATATATCTATAAATTCTATTTTATTTTTTTATTCTAATATAAGTTAAGTTGCATAGTGTTTGTCTTTCTCTGACAAGTTACACTTTTAATTTACCCTTAACTTCTATTTTTTCCATGGTTTACTTTTTATATTTCAAAATAAACTTTCAGGGGCTGGAGCAATAGTTCAATGGGTAGGGTGATTACCTTGCATGCAGCAGGCCCGGGTCTGATCCCAGGCACCCCATAAGGTCACCAAAGTTTCTCCAGGAGTGACCCTTGAGTGCAGAACCAGGCGTAAAGCCTGAGCATGGCCGGGTGTGGCCCCCTCAAAAAAACCCAAACCAATAAATAAAAATAAAATCATCTTTCAGGGTCAGAGAGATCGTACAGCAGTTAGGGCTTTTGCCTTGCTTGTAGCTAACATGTTTCAATCCCGGGTACCCCATAGGGTCCCCAAAGCCCCACCAGGAGTGATTCATAAGCACAGGACCCCAAACCAAATAATAATAATAATAATAGTGATAAACTTTCAGCTTTGCAATAAGATTTCACAGAAAAGTTAAGTGTATGCAGTTTCCCCCTCTTGTTAACATCTTTACCGTGATATATTTCTCAGAATTCCTGACTTCATTTGGGATTTGCTAATTCTTACATTAATCTTCTTAGACTGTTAGGGTCTGTTCAGAATATCATATTGTATTTTGTGATCATGACTTCCTGGTCTCCTCTAGTCTGGGACAGTTTTTCAGCCTTTTCTTATTTTTCATAACATAGGTGGTTTTGGTAAGTAGCTGCCAGGTGCTTTGTAGAACCTCCTTGATTTGGGTTTATTCTCAAGGAATTGGATGTCTGGTTCCAAAGCGCTTACATGATGGTTCTGTATCCCAGCTAATCAGAGGGAGGGATGGTGGGAGGAAGGAAGGAAGGAAGGAAGGAAGGAAGGAAGGAAGGAAGGAAGGAAGGAAGGAAGGAAGGAAGGAAGGAAGGAAGGAAGGAAGGAAGGAAGGAAGGAAGGAAGGAAGGAAGGAGGAAGAAGGAAGGAAGGAAGGAAGGAAGGAAGGAAGGAAGGAAGGAAGGAAGGAAGGAAGGAAGGAAGGAAGGAAGGAAGGAAGGAAGGAAGGAAGGAAGGAAGGAAGGAAGAAGAAAAGAGGGAGGGAGGGAGGGAGGAATCCTGGGAAATGTTATCATCAGCTAAACTTGACTTGGACCCACCCACAACTCTTACTGTGCAAGAAGGAAAGAATGAATGTTAAAGACAATTCATCATCCCCACTAATCGCCCTCACATGGTTTCTCTTTACCCCTCCATCCTCATCTTTCTCCAAATCCCTTTCCTTTGGTCATCCAGTCTCACTATTATTTTTGCTCAGTAGTTCTCGGGCAGGACCTTTTTACCTCTTCTGTCCTCTCTCAGAAATGTCCTTCCCCAGGTCTTCTCTTGCCCCGATCCTCCGCATGGTTTGGATGTCAACTCAAGCTTTCTGCATTTTTCTAATGGGCATCCCCTGATACTTCCCTCACATGTCAGGAAACCACCTCCTTATCACTCTCCAGTCCGTGTTGTTTTATTTTTTTTAATTTTTAAATTAAAAAAAATTTTTTTAATTTTACTGAATCACTGTGAGATAGTTAAAAGCTTTCATGTTTGGGTTACAATCTCACAATGATCAAACACCCATCCCTCCACCAGTGCACATTCCCACCACCAATATCCCCAGTATATCCCCTCTTTCCCACCCTCCCCCTGCCTCCATGGCACACAATATTCCCCATACTCTCTCTCTACTTTGGGGAATTATGGCTTGCAACACAGATACTGAGAAGTCATCATGTTTGGTCCATTATCTACTTTCGGCACACATCTCCCATCCCAACTGGTTCCTCCAGCCATCATTTTCTTAGTGATCCCTTCTCTATTCTATCTGCATTCTCCCCTCCGCTCATGAAGCAGTCTTCCAGCTATGGGGCAATCCCCTGGCCCTTGTATCTACTGTCCTTGGGTGTCACCCTTATGTGATGCTACCCTACAATCCACAAATGAGTGCAGTCCTTCTATGTCTGTCCCTCTCTTTCTGACTCATTTCACTTAGCATGATACTCTCCATGTCTATCCACTTATAAGCAAATTTCATGACTTCATCTTCTAACAGCTGCATAGTATTCCATTGTGTAGATGTTTCAAAGTTTCTTTGACCAGTCATCTGTTTTAGGGCACTTGGGTTGTTTCCAGATTTTGGCTATTGTGAACAGTGCTGCAATGAACATATAGGTACAGATGTCATTTCTACTGTGCTTTTTTGCATCCTCGGGATATATTCCCAGAAGTGGTATTGCAGGGTCATATGGAAGCTCAATTTCTAGTTTTTGAAGGACTGTCCATATTGTTTTCCAGAAAGGCTGGACGAGTTGGCATTCCCACCAACAGTGAAAGAGCGTCCCTTTTCCCCCACATATACACCAGCATTGGTTGCTTTTGTTCTTTTGAATGTGTGCCAGTTCTCTGTGGTGTGAGATGATATCTCATTGTTTTGATTTGCATCTCCCTGATGACTAGCGATGTGGAGCACTTTTTCATGTGGCTTTTGGACATTTGTATTTCTTTTATGAGGACACTTCTGTTCATTTATTCACCCCACATTTTGATGGGTTTGGAGGTTTTTTTCTTATACAATTCTACTAGTGTCTTGTATATCCTGGATATTAATCCCTTATCAGATGGGTATTGGGTAAATATTCTTACCCATTCTATGGGCTCTTTCTGTATTTTGGTCACTGTTCCTTTTGAAGTGCAGGAGCTTCTTAGTTTGATATAGTCCCATTTGTTTATGTGTGCTTCCACTTGCATGGTCAGTGCTGTTTCATCCTTAAAGATGCCTTTAGCTTCAATGTCATGAAGAGTTCTGCCTTCATTTTCCTCTGTGTACCTTACAGATTCATGTCTGATATTGAGGTCTTTAACCCACTTTGATCTGACTTTTGTACCTGTCATTAGACAGAGGTCAGAGTTCATTATTTTTGCATGTAGGTATCCAGTTTTCCCAGCACCACTTGTTGAAGAGGCCTTCCTTGTTCCACTTCACATTTCTTGCTCCTTTGTCAAAGATTAAATGGTCATATATTTGGGGGTCTGTGACAGGATATTCAACTCTGTTCCATTGGTCTGCAGGTCTGTTTCTAGCCTAATACCATGGTTTTAATTACTACCGCTTTGTAGTAGAGTTTGAAGTTAGGGAAGGTGATGCCACCCATCTTCTTTTTCCCAAGGATTGATTTAGCTATTTGTGGGGGTTTATTGTTCCATATGAATTTCAGGAGTTTTTTTTCTATTTCTTTGAAAAATGTCATGGGTATCCTGATAGGGACCACATTAAATTTGTATAGTGCTTTGGGCAGTATTGACATTTTGATAATGTTAATTCTTCCTATCCATGAGCATAGAATTTGCCTCCATTTCCTAGTGTCCTCCTTTATTTCTTGAAGTAGTGTTTTGTAATTTTCCTTGTATAGGTCCTTCACTTCTTTGGTTAAGCTGATTCCAAGGTACTTGATTTTTTTATTTCTAGCACACATCACTCACTTAAGTTCTCATTTACATACCTGCTTGTTATCAGTATCTCCTACTAGATTCTAGGCACCTTGAGAGCAGAGAAGTCAACTGACTTAATCTCTTTGGGTCTCCAGCACCTAATGTGACCTCAAATAAAGAACAGGTTCAACAGATATTTGTTGAACAGGTGGCCAAATTTAGTCCAAACCCTATTGTTATATAACGAGGAAAACTGAAGCTCAGAGAAAGTAAATTCTTATAGCACTAGACTTTAACAGCGACTTGGTTTTTATTTTGTGCTATGTTGTATATAGCTATTTTTAAAGTCTTCTTTTTTCTCCTATGGTGCCTTGAAAGTGGGCATAATTTGTTTATTATTCTTTGCTTTGGTGCCTTCCCTCCCTCCCTCCCTCCTCCCTCCCCCCCCTCCTCCCTGCCTCCCTCCCTCCCTCAACTGAGGGAATTGAATAGTTCTCTTGGCACTATTTTCCCCAGCAGCATGTTCTCACTCCATGTCAGCTTTACATTTCCATATTTCTCACAATACTCCATTGTTACTCTACCTTTTATGGCGATTTGTATTATGATCTATGATGTTGCTATTGTGATTATTTTGGGTTGCTGTGAACTTTCCCATAGAAGAACCACAAATTAAATAATCCATGAATGTCATGTGTATTCTCCACACAAGATTGACTCCAACTTTGAAAGAACTACTACCACTGTAAAATACTATTAGGCAATATTAAATACTGTAGAGAAATCTTTCATGTAAGGAAGAGTCCACGGAAGTGACAAACTTACATTTTGTGGCAGCATCTTAAGAAACTGCTGCTGCTACCCACCTCGACAAACATTAACCTAGTCAGTCAGGAAGCATCAACATTAAGGCAACAGCACTAGCAAAGAGATCACGACTCTTCAGAGAGATGATGTTAGTTAACATATTTTTTTAGCAGAAAGGTATTTTAAAATTAAGATATACACACCTTTGAAAAACATAATACTATATATATATATATATATATATTAGGCCCTAGTATAATGTATACACACTGGGAAACCAAACAATTGTGTAACTTACTTTATCGTGATGTTTGCTTTACTCAGTTTGGACTGAGCTGCAGTAGCTGTGTCTCTTCAGCACGTGAAGAACACAGACCCTAGGGGCTGGAGCAATAACACAGCGGGTAGGGCATTTGCCTTGCACATGGCCAACCCGGGTTTGATTCTCAGCATCCCATATGGTCCCCTGAGCACTGCCAGGGGGTAATTCCTGAGTGCAGAGCCAGGAATAACCCCTGTGCATCGCCAGGAGGTGTGACTCAAAAAAAATAACAAACACAGACCCTCAATAAACATTTTATAGGCTGACGTTGTTTTATCGGTAAAGCAAAGCTAAGAATAAGCACAGTTTTTATCTCATTATTGAGTATCCGAGTTGAATTGCCCTAAATATCCAAAGGTAGTTATTTCTATATATCTTCGTTAGAAGCGAATAGGAAGGACTTTCTTACCAATAGTTGGGTTCCTGTGGGCCTCAATGAAGTCGTGCAGAGGAGCCGGCCTGGGCATAACGGGTGGGTTCTGGAAGGTGATCCTCGCTGTGGGGGGGATCAATCCTCGTTCAATCATACTCAAAACCCCTAGAAAGCAAATTTAGAAGAATGTAAATTTAATTTCCAGTGTTTTCATACAACCTGGACTCCAGAAATTTCCCAACTACAATGTTTTCTATGCACCATCTTATTGGTCATCGAGTACCTTAATCTTTTGCATGAAAAAAATCTATTTATATTCATTTAAGTTCCACAACCCAAGGGGAAAATAGCTTTTCCAATAGTGGTATTATAAAATGTGTATTATGATCATTTTATTTTGAAGTAGAAGTGTAACTTCAAGGCAAACTAAAATTTCTCAATACTCAAGATATTTTCAGGGCTGAGCACATGCTTTGCACATGCGAAGGTCAGGTTTAAGCCCAGCAACGAATGGTCCATTGAGTGACCACTGGGCATGATCCTGGAACACAAAGAAAAAGTTAACCCCTGAGCACCCCTGGGTGTGGTGCCATAAAAAGAGACATTTTCAACTCTTGATTGTTGTAAATGTCACTCTGTGAAACATTCAAATAAGTTAGTTACACTGTGTTGGAACTAAGGCTATAGTTTGTTCAAAACGACAAAAAAAGGGGCTGGAGAGAGAATACAGCAGAGAGGGCATTTGCCTTGCATGAGTCCAATCTGGGTTTAATTCTCACCATCCCAGATGGTCTCCCCCCTCCCACACACTGCCACGAGGGATTTATAAGCACAGACCCAAGACTGTCCCATGAGCTTTGCCAGATGTGGCCCCAAAACTAAAATAAATAAATAAAGATATTAAATTATGGCTTTCTACCTCTTAAAAAATTATAAGAAAATCCAGCTGCTTAAAAGTCATGCCCCTCAACTCAGAGAAGGGAACAGCAAGTAAAATGTGGTTGTTGGTCATGTGGGGGAAAGATGATGCGGGCCAAATATAGACTAGAGACTGAACACAATGGCCACTCAACACCTTTATTGCAAACCACAACACCTAATCAGAGAGAGAGAACAAAAGGGAATACCCTGCCATAGTGGCAGTGTGGGGTGGGGGGAGACGGGACTGGGAAGGGGGGGTGGGATGTTGGGTTTACTGGTGGTGGAGAATGGGCACTGGTGAAGGGATGGGTTATCAAACTTTGTAAGGGAGAAACATGAGCACAAAAATGTATAAATCTGTAACTGTACCCTCACGTTGACTCACTAATTAAAAATAAACTATAAAAAAAAAGTCATGCCCCTGTTGGTATAATGAGTCATATTTGATAAACATATTGTTAGATATTTCTTATATCACTAGAAGATGTGAATGCTCAAATAGGTTATTTCAGTGTAGCCAGTATTAATGACAACTAATTTATGGTTTGTAGCACTCAAACTGTGTCAATTTGGCAACACGAGTTTTTATCAAGTTTTTTCAGGACAGACAGTGGTTTTGTTTTTGTTTTTTGTTTGTTTGTTTTTGTGGTGTGTGTCTGTGTTTAATAAATCAGAGGCAGGAGCAATAGTACAAGGGTGTTTGTCTTGCACATGACCAACCCAGGTTCAATCCTTGGCATCCCATATGGTTTCCTGAGCACCACCAGGGATAATTTCTGAGCATCTCCAGGATTTGACCCCCTCCCAATCCAATAAGTAAATAAACAAACACATGAATAATTTAATAAAGCCTGTTATTAGGGCCAAATATTTCATTAGTGTAGATAAATAATAAACCCAGAAACTCAGGGGGTGCTTGGCATACACTGTGAAGGGGGTTTAGCTTCTTCTATTCTCATATAACAGGAAGAAAAGTGGAGAATGACAAGTCTCAGTACGAACAGTGTGCCAAGGTGAACTAAGTTCCAAAGGTTGACACAGGGAACTATTACTGTTTGCACTTGCCTTACAACCACAAATGACTGGTTGTTATTAAGGATGCTAGTGTGTCGTGTTAGAGGGATTCAGAAGAATGATCACTGAGGGATTATAGTTGAAGGCTTCACTCATAAAAACAGCGACTCCAAAGAGAGAGCTTCAGTTTATTTACCACACAATCATCTAGAAGAAACTTATTATTAAAAATGAAAATGTATAAACCCCCTCCCAGACCCGTTCACATGTTTTGTTTTGTTTTCCGGGAAGGTCTAACGTGAAATGCTCATTACTGGACCTTCTAGGTGATATTGACATGTCCAGAAGTTTGAGAAACCATCAGAATTGGAACCCAGAAACTTTTGTTTTTAATAATCACTTCAGGCCAAGCTTTTTTTTTGGGGGGGGGTCACACCCAGCGATGCTCAGGGGTTACTCTTGGCTTTGCACTCAGGAATTACTCCTGGCGGTGCTTGGGGGACCATATGGGATGCTGGGGATCGAATCCGGGTCGGCCGCGTGCAAGGCAAACGCCCTACCTGCTGTGCTACCGCTCCGGCCCCCAGGCCAAGCTTTTTATAAAGAGAATTTAGACACTGATCCCGTTTCCAAACCCTTTTTGGAGGGTAGAGGAGTGTGGGGTTGGGCCACACTGTTCAGAGTCTATTCTTGGCTCTGTGCTCAGGAGTGACCCCTGGTAGTGGCCGGAGACTATAAGTTCTGGGGATTGAATTGGGGTCAGCTGCATGCAAGGCTGCCATCCTACTGCCTGTACTCTACCAGGACCATTTTCAAACTCTTACTGAAATGAGTACTTAAGGTTTTTATAACACCAAATTTAAACTACTTTAAAAATATTATGACTAATTCTTTGCCCTCACAAATATTTTCCACTTATAAATATAAATTTCCATTTCCAAGAAGTATGCCTGTTTTGCAGATGTGAAAACCAGAACTCTTCTAACTCAGTATATTTCCATTATGAATGGGAGGAAACTTTTTCCTTTCACCCGTTTAGCTTCTTTGGCTGGTCTCACAATTAAATTGACATAAGACAAATTCACAGGAGAAAAAGAAATTTTATATTGGACATTAGGGGGTCCCAAAGATAGGAGACATACGGGCAAGGTGGACAACTGAAGCTTGAATGAGATCCTTGACCAGGGATAGGCCAAGAGCTGAAGCCCTACAGGGCACAGCAGAAGGACAAATGTTTGCCCTGCCATACAGATCAGTCTTTTGGATAAAGGTTATCTCTGATAGTAATTTCATTTTTTTGGAATTACTCTCTATCTATATTCTCCTAGATAGTTAAGGGAGAGGTGAAAATTTTCTTGAATTTGCAACAGATTCAGACTCAGAACAAGCTAAACGACAAAGGTGTCCATTCTGCTCAAAGTATTCTGTTGTCCGTCAGCGAAATTTATTTTCTGAGAATCTCAAAGGATACAAGCATGAGTTTAGCCTCTTCTTCAGTCCTAGTTGAAGAAATTCATTCATTTTAGGTACATCTACCTCTGTCCATTTATTTACATTGGAAAAATCTAAACTCTTTAGAATAGCAAAAGAGGTTAGTGGATATCTTTCTGTTAAACTCTTGGACTCTCTAGAGATTGTCTGACTAGAAGAAACTCTGGATTTGATTTTTCTTTAATTTACTTTAATTCTTCAGGTTCAAGGTTAACTTATAGAAAATTTAAAGCAATCAAATAGTTCTTCCTTATCCATTTGCAAATAAATTTTTTTTTCACATAGAGAGAGTTGTTCCTTTATCCCCCCAAAACTAGTTTGCAGTCCATTTTCAAATTGATTTCAGTATTTTTGATTTATAGATATGCTTATATTTTGGAGTTTTCTTTTAATAGATTTAACATCTCATTGGTTCATCATTTAATTAATGAGTAGGATAACATCTGATCTGAGTTCAGCTTAAAGTTGTAAATAATTTTGGAGAGCCTGTCAAGATAAATAAAGGGTTTGCCTGAAATTATCAGAAATTGTGACTGTCACAGGGAACCAAGCCCAGGTTCAAAATGTCCTGAAACCCACCAATGAATGGTAGTTATGACAAGTGGGAATTTGGTGATTTCTGAAAATGGTTTAATGTCTTATTAGAGATTTATTCCCTGATGAATGAGGAGTAAGAAAGAACAGTTTGTTAGTCCTTTTCTTGTATATTTTTACATTTCAGTTCAAATCAATTAGGACTTACATGCCCATAAGGGCCATTGATATCTGGGCCATTAAGTTTTTGTGTTTAAATTTTTTCTGTGACTGGCATAGAATTGAAGCTGTAACCTCTTTCTGTGCCTGTATATCTATTTTTAAATTCATAATTTTTTATCTCTCTGTAAATGTAGAAAGTTTTTCTGTCTCCATATGATATTGATAAATTAGATTATAAATCCTCTTGAATTAAAGGTCTGTTCTGATTGACTTACAGGGAGAAAAAGGCTCTGAGGCGAAAATTCCCAAATTTCTCTGAGTCCTCAAATTCTCAGAAATTAAAGAAATCAAACTTCTAATACTTTATTTACAGTGAATTAATTTTATTTAGGCACTGTTTTTTACAATGTGTTTAATAGCAGGGCTTTTGGCATTCCATGTTCCAAATTCACTCACATCGCCAATGTCAGCATCCTTCCATGGGTCACCCTGGACCAGGTCCCTCCCGCTTCCCACTCTGCCTCCTTGGCAAATCCACCTTTGAATTTTATTATCATTTGGGTGAAATGTTTACAACAGTGTTGACTCCTGTGGTTTTGAGGCCCATAGTCATCTCACTTCGAAACCACTGAAATGTCCAAGACGTTTGACCAACTCCCTGTTTCCATCAGTCAACCTCCTCATTCCCTTCCTCTCCCTACCCACTTATTCTCATTTCTGTCATCTGGGGCCAAATGTTTTCCATCGTTTGTCACCATCCACTGCCTTGTCTCATCTCTCTCTACACACAGATGAGGGGAACATCTGTTCTTCTTGTCCTTGCTTCCCTTCCCCTCACCTCTCAAAAGCTCATCAGGTCTCCCTGTTTCTTGTTATTTGCATGGTTTCAAGAAGAATCTTTTTTCCCTCTACCAAGATATAGCTGGGGGCGAGGAGAGATCACTTATGGAATCAAGACTTAGTCTGAAATTACAGTGGGTAAGGTGTTTGCCTTGCACACAGCTGACCCGGGTTTGATTCCTCCACCCCTCTCGGAGAGCCCGGCAAGCTACTGAGAGTATCCCACCCGCATGGCAGAGCCTGGCAAGCTCCTCGTGATGTATTCTATATGCCAAAAACAGTAACAAGTCTCATAATGGAGACATTACTGGTGCCCGCTCGAGCAAATCGATGAACAAGGGGACGACAGTACGACAGTGCTACAGTGTTATGAATCAGGCATGAGAAGTCATTAAAAGTCACTTTTATCACTAAGGTTGATTTGGGGAGCTAGTGCTTATAAAGCACTCTCAGGAAAACTGCCATGATCCCTGATTCCAGGGATCCCTTCCTTGGAAGTGGGAACAGAAGTCACTTCCCAAGGTCCTTCGGAAAGCAGTTGCAGAAGAAAGGAATTGACCCAAACTCATATACTCTACAATGGAGTTCTGTGGGAAGGTTCTTGGGCTTGATTTTCTAGCTGGGGGATGGAGGGAGACAAGAAATAGTAGAAGATTTTGATGTTTGATCTGAAATTCATTATAAAAACTTGCAGCAGGGTAAATTTAAGGTGTCTTTATGGTGACTTAACTTTCTTGCTGCTCTTATGTGAAAATTAGGTCAAACCTGATGCGACCAGCCTCAATTTGTGACTTTTTTTTCAGGTCAGTCTTACTAAAGTAGGGAAAAACTGTACAAGAGGTATTTGTACTTTTGTTTTTGAAGCTTCGGAATAAGCAAAATAATTACTAGACACCTATGGGACATAGCCTCTAGGGTTGAACAAAACCTAGCTTTTTACTTAATTATTTTACAACTTATAAAAAGAATCAATAGTGATACAAATAGTTTCTCTCTCTCTCAACAGTGCTCTGGGCCTTCTGGCTCTGTATTCAGCAATCACTGGAGACTGAATCTGGGTCCCTGCTTGCAAGGCAACTGCCCTACCCACTCTCCAGCTCCAATAGCTCTTATTTATAAGAAGTTAATTATGACTGGTGAAGGACCTGCTCTCTACTTTTGCATCTTTTATCACTAAATTTCTTTCTTTATACCTTTAATTTCTTAAATGAGGTAAATGAGGTAAATTTCTTTCAATATACCTCATCTTGTGTGTCTTTGGATTCTCCTTTAAACTCTTTGTTGCATCTTACATAGTCCCTCTTTTTATTAGTGAATTAAATAAACATAATCTCTTACAAACATCTCATTTATTTGAGTTACAACCTTATCTGTGTTTAAATTATATCCCTTAACACTATTTTTTATTTTGCTTTTGGGGTCATACCCAGCGATTCTCAGGGGTTGCTCCTAGCTCTACACTCAGGAACTACCTCTGGCAGTGCTTGGGGGACCATATGGGATGCTGGGAATCGAACCCAGGTCAGCCGCATGCAAGGCAAATGTCCTACCTGCTGTGCTATCACTCCAGCCCCACCCTAACACTATTGTCTTAATAGATTTTCATAACATTCTTACATTCGTGTTAGGATAGATTAAAAATTATGTTTATCTATTATGTTTATGTATGTATTCCTGCATAATTATACATATGTTTATGTATGTATTCCTTGGGCTGGAGCGATAGCACAGCAGTAGGGCATTCGCCTTTCACTCGGCCGACCCATGTTCGATTCCTCCGCCCCTCTCGGAGAGCCTGGTAAGCTACTGAGAGTATTGCGCCCACTCGGCAGAGCCTGCCAAGCTACCTGTGGCATATTGGATATGCCAAAAACAGTAACAATAAGTCTCACAATGAGAGACATTATTGGTGCCCGCTCAAACAAATTGATGAGCAATGGGATCATCATCATCATCATCATCATCATGTATTCCTATATATATGTATTCCTACATATATACCCATAGTGTATATATACACACACATCTATATATATATATGTGTGTGTATATATGTATATATATATATATAGAGAGAGAGAGAGGGAGAGAGAGAAAGATTTTGTTTTGTTTTGGAGTCACACCTGGCAGTCCTCAGGACTTCCTGCTGGCTCTATGCTCGTCACTCCTGGCAGTGCTTGGGGGAACCATATGTGGTGCCTGGGATAGAACCAGGGTTGACCACATGCAAGAAAAGCAGCTTAACTCCTGTACTATCTCTCCAACCCCTGGTTTTGATTAGGGCTAACATCTGGCAGTGCTCAAGGACTTCTACGAGGGTCACTCCTGGCAGGACCAAGCAGTGCCAGAGAGCAAACCTGGGCCCTTCAGCTAGCAAGGCATTTACACCAGGCTTTTGAGCTCAATCGGAAGCCCTCAAGTATATATTTTTATTGTTGTTAGGGTCACGTTCTCAGAGTGTTTCTCAGAGGCCTCTAGGCTCTGGTAGTGTTAGATGGGTCCTGGGGATCAAACCCCAGGCCTTGCGTATATAAGGCACGAGCTTTACCATTTGGGCAACATCCCATCTCCCTCCACTACTGTTCTCCCCTTTCTCTTCCCTGTGTTGCTGTTGTCTTTATTGTTGCGATGTCTGGGGGTGGGGTCATGCACTTGGTTGTGGTGAAGTGGACACACACACTTGTTATGGCAGTGCCACCAGGACTGGTCTCGACAATATGGGGAGATTCTGGGGATTGAACTCACAGCCTCAAACCTGGAAAGCACTCAGACATATTCCCAGAAACCAGCTTTTTTTTTTAACTTTCTTAAAAAGTTTTTAAATTTAATTTTCATAAAGTTGTTCACAATAATTGATTACATTCAGTATTTGAACACCAATCCCACCATCCTTACACCATCCCACCATCATCATTTCAAATTTTCCCACTACCACTCACACCACTCAGGCCTGCCCCACAGGCAGATGCTAAATAATTTACTTTGTATTGCTTTGTTATGAATAGTATGAGATGTCTGTAAGGGTCTATCTCACAGTGATTCAATAAAAAGTAAAAAAAAAATGGGGGGATAAATGGCCACGTGCTCCTGGAATTCTAAAATTGTTAATAATTGGGGTCTGGAGACAGCGCTGCAGCGAGTTGGTTGGTTCCGAGATTCATTTGTGAGTCTCTGGATCACGACTGTAAATGCATGTACATGGCACCTGGAGGCAGTTTGTGGGCGTGATAGCCAGGACCCCGGAAGGGCGGGAAGATGGGAAGGGATGGCCCAATCCCGACGCTTTGAGGCCTGGTGTTTTCAGTCACTGGTCCCGCATACCTGGGTTTTTCAGTGGATTTATTCTCTTGTGTGGGTTCCCAGGACGAGCCTGTGCACATTGGCTGTGAGGAAATCCAGATTTTTTTTAGTTACTGGGTATGTCTACCGCTCGGACATGCTCCCAGAACCCAGTATTTCCTAAGTGCCTATTATATGCCAGGAACTCCTAGTCTGAGGGTTCAGGGTGAGGGGTGGGGGGGGGGCAAAGAGACTAGTTGGGTCCTCTGGTAGTATACAGGAATGTGACAAATACCTGATCCACAAATTAAGCACCTCATTACAAATTGTGTGCTCATCTGGGAAGGAAGAAGACAAATGCCTGAGAGTAAACATTTGCAGGAGAGGAAGGTTTGCAGCAAAAGCCTGCTGAGACCGTGTGCTGGGCTGACACAGCACAGGAAGGAGGCCAGAGTTAGAGTTTATTCTGAGATCAGAAAGAAGCTTGTTTGTGGTCACATGGAACCTGAATTGAAAATTTGCCTTGGTTATTGTGAGATTCCTTTTCTCCACCAATGGAAAGAAAAGAGCTCCCCTTCCTCCTCCTCCTCCTCCTTCTCTTCCCCCTCCTCCTCTTCCTCCTCCTTGTCCTCTTCCTGTTCTTCCTCCTGCTACTTCTCTCCCATCCCCTCCTTTCTTTCTGTTTTTTCTTAGCAAGTATATTTGATCAAAAATAGTGGAGTGGACCTGTATCTTTGAAATCGGTTTCTCTTCCTTAGGTGTCGTCCATCATTCTCATCATGTGGACTAGAAGGAAGCTGTACTGACATTCCAAGCAGGAGCATGGAAAGTGGTGCTGGATGTGTGCCCCCCACGCCCCCCAACCAGAGCCCGGCATAGGGCAGCCATTGCATGACTGTTAGTTGATTCACTGGTTGATTAATTAAAAATATTGTGGTGGGCCATGTGTAATCTGGCAAATAATTGAGGCATGAAAATATGGTCTTATTTTTTCTGGGCCGAGTTGTCATGTGCAAGGCAAGCACCTTCTCTGCTGTACTATCTCTCCAACCCTGTCCTTATGAGTTTTTTTTATCTGTTAAGATTCTCATAACTGCAATCATTTCTTTGCCACTTATGAACCATTATTGTTCTGAAAACTTTGTGATATATATATCTGTAATATGTATATATAGATTTTTGTAATATGTGTAATTTGTAATATGTATCACAGAAATATACAAATAATGTATACGTAGGCCTTTAATGTATATATACCAATAATGTAATACATATACCTACCTTTAACCTTTGTTCTGTACATATATATACATACCCACACTTATATACATATACACACACACCTTTGTTCTATAGTAATTTTTAATTGTCTCCCAGTGAACCAGGATTGATTATTCATTCATTCAATATTTCATTATCCTAACCCAGAAATATTACAAGAAAATGACTCAATGACTCACAAGCCCTCACCCAGCTTGTGTGCAAGGCTGTGGGTTCAAACCCTGTGTCACCTGTGGCCATGAGAGCAGTTCTGGCAGCTCTGCCATTAAGGATCCCTAGCAGTAAGCCCCAAAGGATGACTCGGAGGATTCAGGTATGCCCAGGACAAACAACAGGGCCTGAGATTAATTCCTGCTGCAGGGCATGCACTAGTCACACCATGATCTGGTGTGGGAAAATAAACTTAAGTAGCTATATCTATACATACACACATATTTAGCTAATTAATATACATATGTGCATATATACATCCATATTTATGTATATATTGTGGTACTAAGGTTAGACACAGAAACTACTGGAGTAATTCAATATTCCCAGAGAACAAATATAATATCATGTAAACTAAATGCATTATGTCACAGGGTTTCCAGAACAATGATTGTCCCCGGTCATTGAAGAACTTTACTCTTTTCTCTATTTACTCATGCCACCAACATTTACTACCTAGAAAATTCTAGAGAAGGGCTGGAGGGATGGTTCTGTGGGTCGAGTGTGGGCTTTGCTTGCAGGAAAGCAGGCCTTGACCCCTAGCACCACCGTCCCCCAAGACTGCCCCGAGCAACCTCTGAGCACCTGTAGGTGGCCCCCAAACAAACAAAACACAAAAAACCCAAATAATTAAAATAAGGAGATGCTGAGATAAAGACAAGGACTTTCACTTACAAACAGGAAATCTGCTGGTTTCACAAAGACTTGAATTTAGATTAAGATAAGCATAGTTTAACTCGACATTTCTCAACCTATCTCTAACCCTGGGCCTGTTCCAACCTTGTTTCCTTCCTCTGCTGCCAGCCACCCCACCCTTACCCCATCCTAGTGGTGGTTCTCCTCTTTATTCTCATGTCAAGGGCCCCCATTTATGCAAATTTCACCTGTGGCCCCCTTGGAGTATCCTGAGGACCCACAAGGGACCATATGGCCCTTAGCTGAGAAACTGTTTTAAATGTTAATTGTACTCACTCTGACTTTATACTTTTGCTTAGTAACATATTGAAATTTTTTTGAAGTGCCAGGGGTTAAAACCAATGCCTTATTTACATGAGGCATTCTTTCTATCACTGAACTATATTCCAGGTCCTGAAAAAGATATTTTTAAATGTTATATCATCAGAAACTATTTTCCTTAAAGCTTGAAGTAGCCTAAAAATATCACTTAGATGCAATGCTAATTTCAATAACAACATTGAAATCAATGTTAAATCAGTGGAATAAGGGATTTTATATATGGGAAAGATAGTATGATAGTCTGTGGGGGCTGGACTGCCCTATCAGGGCGAGCCCATGTAGACTGTACCATATGATGTGCAGGAACATAGGGACCCATGAAAATGGGTGAGAATTCTCGTGTGCCCTGACTGGTTTGGATGAACGTGAACATCTTTTTCCTTTAAGCTGCCTTCAGTAAAGAAGTTCATAAATTTAAGTACATTGAAAGGGTCAGCTTTTCCTTTTCTCACAGAAGCCCAGCCTGATCTCTGGGCTCTGCCCCACTTTGTTTTGGGATGTAGATTTCAGGTTCTGGCCCACTTTGTTTTTGGGCTGGAAACCCAAAGACTTATAGCCCAAGAAAGGTTTCATTTTGTATCTTTTTTCTTAGGGCAAAATGCAGCAGTCTAGGATACAAAGAAACAATACTATGTTTTGCTGCCTTAATGCTCTTTTGTACCTTCTTTTGATGATGTCACTGTACTACGCCCTTGAGAGGTACCATGATCAATAAAAGAAGATTTCGAGGCTGTCTACTTTTGTCACAGGTCTGAGAGAACCTGGGCTCCCCATGTCATAAATTTCTTTAGCGTTCCTTGTCTCAGCGCCTCCGACTGAACGAATATTCACGCAACAATAGCCCAAATTTTGCTTCTCCACATTCCTAAACTTTTGATTTTTAGGGGCAGAAAGTTGGGTCCATGGGAGAATTTGACTTGCCTAAAGGCACCCCAGAGTAGCTGGATCCGAATTCAAATGCAGGCCCTTGATTGTACCTCAGTGCTCTTTCCCTTAACATGGAAAATTGCTCATTGAATTACTAACCTTTATTAGCATCCACCTGTTGAACTGGCACCGGGATGAAGTAGGGATCCGTGTGATGAGAAGCCGGCAGGACAGAGAGGCTAGGTATGGTGGACCCTTTGATTAACTTCTGAACTGTCACCTAGGTGATCAAAAAAACGTTTCAGCAGACACTCATGTTTGCACAAATGAACACAGCCTTCTTTCTTGTGAACCATAAATAAGATTATGAATAGTTTCATTAAGTTTTAATAAAGTAGCAATATCGGCTCCAATTTTATTGCCTGCAAACACCCTGTGTTCTTGTCTACTGTCAGGAATTTGTGTAATTTAAAATAGTTAATTAAATCCAATTAGCATTGTTGTGATTTCCACTCCGCAAAGTTGGAATAGTAGTTCATAAAGAGACTATGAAGATTTTGTTCAGTTTTAATGACTACAATATACAAGTGCTAAATCTTGAAGAGGAGGTTTTGAATACAGCAAGGTTGTGTACAGGCAAATTCCCAGGGAAATAATTAATAGAATTTTGAGGGTAAAAAAGAAAAATGGGGAGAATTTAAAGTTAAATTTCTCAGTCGATATTAGTAGGCTACAGAGAAACTGGGTGGACTCTTGTCTGGCTCAGAAATGGTTAAAGACACAATGTCTAGAAGCTTATAGTAGATGCTTACTTCTCCTAAAGTCATAAAACGCTTTTATTATAGTTATGAAATATGAATTGTTTCTATTAAATGGTTTTAAGATTTTAAAAATAATATGCATCACCTATAAATCACATTTAATTGTGTAGCCCAAGTACACTATTTTTACCTTTATTATCGAAGGTTATGAATTACCTGGGCCTCTCAGCAGGAAAGATGCCACTGCTTGGTATTTATAGACTGATTTAAATTCTCAAGTCATTCCAAACATTAATTAATTTGCATAACTTCCAAGGAACTAGGTAATGGCTTGCTATTTAACTAATAAAGAATCCCGACAGAAAGATTAGTAGATTTGTTTCAAGACACACACAGATTATACCATTTTCAGATCAATTGGATTGTACATGAGTGAAGTTGGCCACTGGACTTGACTGTACTACATCCTATCTCCCATTAAGGTCACAGTGATCTTAAAGAAAAGAAAGGGAAGTTTTGTCAAGATGAAGGGGAGAAAATCACATTACAGTAAGTATCAGCTGACTGAGAAGTGTCTGTGAAGACAGTTGTCAGGATGTAGAACCTTCCCGCTTTTCTATGGCTGCAGCGCCCTGGTCAGGACAGTTGGAAAAACATGCAGACCACAGCAATGTGCATGGAACCGGGGGACATTGTGTGTAGTAAAGTAAGTCAAAGGGAGAAGGACAAACACTGGATGATCCCATCTGTGGAATACAGACTCCAACAAGGGAACAGACAGCAGCAAATGATGAGAAACCCGGAGCCCTGTGCTGCGGAACTGCACATACGGCGCGAAGGGGAAAGATGAGGAGGACTAAAGGCAGCACCAGCACTTGAGGGTCCTTGTGGGAGTGAAGGTGTGTTAACTGCATACATCAAACCCCATGTGACCTCACCCACCCAGGGGTCATTAAGCCCTTGTATGTCACTGTCTTCCTGTTGCTCATCGATTTGCTTGAGCAGGCGCCAGTAACGTCTCCATTGTGAGACTTGTTACTATTTTTTTTGCATATCAAATACACCACGGGGAGCTTGCCAGGCTCTGCCATGCAGGCGAGATACTCTCGGTAGCTTGCCGGGCTCTTCAAGAGGGACAGAGGAATAGAACCCAGGTCAGCCGCGTGCAAGGCGAATGCCCTACTTGCTGTGCTATCGCTCCAGCCCCCATGTGACCTCAACTATAATAATTGATTTTTTAAAATGATGATAAATAGGACTTTTGAGGAGAAAGACTAACTAACTTTGCGCCTGGTTCCCTCCCCCAGGAAAGGGGAGGAAAAGGGAATTACAACTGGGTTTCTCATGAATGAGGCGCTGTTCCGAAACATGGGGTCTCACTGGTCACCCTTGGTGTCTGGTGCCTCCTCCTTTCCTCTGCCTCAGCTCACCTCAAAGGAGTGGCCATGAGCTGGCCGGCTGCCCAGGGAGCCTGAGGTCATCACCCCAGGTGCTGTGCTCCAGCAAACACACACCCCCAGTGTCGCAGCAAGCATGGTAGGGCTTTCCTGCATGTGACTGGCTCTGAGACCAGCCGCAAAGGCGCACTGGGGAAAGACAGAGGTGAGGGAAAGGAATTCATCAAGCACCATGCATGTGTGAAAACATAGGCTTGGCCGTTGGGGGGCAGTCGGGGCAGCCGTATAATTGACCTGGATTTTCTGAAAGCCTCTGACAAGTACATCTGACTGTGTGCTCTTGAAAACAAGAGTAGAATCCAACATAGCACTGTAGCACTGCCGTCCTGTTGTTCATCGATTTGCTCAAGCGGGCACCAGTAACAACTCCATTGTGAGACTTGTTACTGTTTTTGGCATATCAAATACGCCACGGGGAGCTTGCCAGGCTCTGCCGTGCGGGCAAGATACTCTCAGTAGCTTGCCGGGCTCTCCAAGAGGGATGGAGGAATCAAATCAGCGTCGGCCACATGCAAGGCAAACGCCCTACCCACTGTGCTATCACCCCAGTCCGACAATCCAACATAAAACATAGAAAAAAGAATGCAACAAAGTTCAGAGCAGGGTGGGGTGGGGAGATTAAAAGTCTGTCTTCAGGGAGCCGAGACATTCAGAAGTCTGGTGGTCTCTGCTTTCAGCTCAGCAACCCAACCGGCTATGGGACATCCAGACTCAAGGGGCTCTGCTGAAAATACATTGAGGTGTGTGTGTGTGTGTGTGTGTGTATGTGTGTGTGTGTGTGTGCGCGCGCACATGTATTACAATGGAGGTGACATCCTGGTGAGTTTACAGAAGCAAATCCTACACTCAACATTGTTGCCAGGTGTGAAAATATGACTCCCTTCTCTGGAGTTCCATCCCCACGATAAGGATATTCCCTTTTGGATATATGCTCGACTGGAGGGGGAAGGAGTTTAACAACCCTCGGCATTTACTGAGCACTTACTATATAACACTAACTTTAATACCACAGGCATTAAATTTCATGAGCAATGGAAAAGCTAAGGGCTCCGGGAGCGCAGAGGAGGGAGTAATTAACTGTGCCTGCTGTTCTCTCAGCCAGCTCTTCAGTGCCGCTCACTCCTGGTTGTCTGTTAGAATCACTCAGGGGGCTCTTGCTAAAGACTGCTGCCTGGGCCCTGGTCCTGGGCAATTAAATCATAATAGCCAGACTGGAGCCTGGACCTCAGTATTTTCATGAAGCTCTGGGGGTGATTCTGATGTGCAGCCAAGACTGAGATGCCTGACAAGAAGGTGCGATTTCAGTGGCCTCTGAATGAAAGCGTTAAATTATCATGGGAAAGAGAGGATGCAATTAGTGGTTGAAAGAATCGGGGCCCCAGCCCAAATAGCATAGAAATGCAGGAGGCCTTCACTGGAGGTGAGGAGTTCTGAGTGGCTGGAGTGGGTGGGATACCAGAAAGCAGTCTGAGAGGGGAAGCGGGTGAGGGGGGAGTGTAAATTGAGTTTAATGCAAATTGAAAGAGCCAACTTTTGTCTAAGACAGTAACATCTGCTTCTGCCTTCTCCCTTATGTCATGCTTTATAGTTCATGCTGGAATCATGCTCTGTAGTTTGTCTAATATGACATAAAACATCATATTAGAACTAGAATAATGTACCTGATATTGGGGACTGAAAAATGACCACTTCTAAAATTCTCACTTTATGTCCAACCTACCCTTCTATTATAGCTGAAAGGTTTTTTCCAAAAATTTTTTTAAAATATTAGAAAATCTTCAGGAAGACACCCGCAAACACATTCCTGTCAGTCAGAATTAATCATTGTTAATATCTTAGGGTAGTTGTCTCTAGTGTTTTCAAACAGAAAAGATATTCTGTTTTATTATTCCGGTAAAAATGATATATGTTCATTATAAAGACTCCAAATAATGCAGAAAAACACAAGAGAAGAAAGTTTAAGAAACCATGTGAAATGTCATTAGGTAATCCATTATCCCTGGAATCTTGAGAATGATTGATATATTATTTTATAAAAATAGGATTTATACTGCATTATTAAACTTAATTTGACGTGAATTTAATAGAAGGGAAAAGGCTGAATTAAATCCAACAAATTACTGAACCTCATATAGATTTATCTTTACAACAGAATTCCTCTGACTTATAAAGGGTTCCTCTGGCCAGACAGATATTTTAGGCAGTTTCGCTCTGTTGTTATATTAGAATGTAGCATAAACAAAATGTATGCAAACAAGTGGCCAAAAAAATTGTGTTCCAATGAAACTTGATCCACAAAGACAGGCTGTCAGCTGGTTTGTGGGCCATGCTCCATGTTAAAGGTGATTATGAGGGCCAGAGAGAAGGAATGGGGAAATTAAGGTACATGGTTTGTCTGCGGTCAATCTTGGTTTGATCCTTGGTACCACATAGGGTTTCCTAAGCCCCCTGAGACCATTCCTGAGCACAGAGTCAGGAATAAACCCTGAGCGCCACTGGGTATGCACCCACCCCCCAAAAAGTGATCATGAAAACAATTTTAAAAGCACATATTTGGGGCTGGAGCGATAGCACAACAGGTAGGGCGTTTGCCTTGCACGCAGCTGACCCGGGTTCGATTCCCAGCATCCCATATGGTCCCCTGAGCACCGCCAGGAGTAATTCCTGAGTGCAAAGCTAGGAGTAACCCCTGTGCATCGCCAGGTGTGACCCAAAAAGCAAATAAATAAATAAATAAATAAAAGAACATATTTTTATTTTTAGATAATATATGCCAGTTTCAAAAGATGAAAACACCAGGAGTCTTTTGCTATTTCTATCTCCTTTCCCACACCTCTCAATTTTTTGTCTTAGTTTCTTATATTTACATTGTTCTCATTGTTTTGAACCCAGAAATGCCATGATTATTTAGTCATAGTTCTACATGTAAATGGATCCAAAGCTCACCCAACTGTCTTTTAATTACTTTTATTTGAAAAAAAAATTTGTGTGGTGGTATGGACCATACCTCACTGTGCTTAGGGGTCACGCCTGTCAGTGGCGGAGAACCATACATGGTTCTGGAGGTCAAATGTGGGTCAGTCACATGCAAGGCCCGTGAACTATCTCTCTGACCCCAACCATTCTTTTGTTAAACTTTTCTATGTTGAGTCCTTTTATCCTGGTCTCTGGTTTATTTCTCACTCCTTGGCTTTGATTATTAAGCAATAGTTTACAACAAGTGTTCGAGACATTTTACCTGCCTGAATTGTTATTCTAGAATCACATCTGAGTCATCCTTTCTTATGATGGCAGACTGCAGTGGCTGAGGATGTAGCTCAGGGCAGGACACATGCTTTGCCTGTATGAGGCCGTGGTTTGGGTCTTTGGTACATACTGCAAGTCCTCTGTCGTCCCATTGTTCATCGACTTGCTCAAGCGGGCACCAGTAACGTCTCCATTGTGAGACTTGTTACTGTTCTTGGCATATCGAATATGCCACGGGTAGCTTGCCAGGCTCTGCCGTGTGGCAAAGTCCTCAGGGGGGGGGGGGAAAGAGAGACTACAAACTTTCTTTTGCAGTGAACACTGTAACACTGATACCAACCTGATTTCTGACTACTTCGTGTGGGGTTTTTATTTGTGCCTGGATGTCTTTTGAAGCATTCGTTGTCTTTGAAGGAAGTTCAGTTGTTTAATTAGGGACTATCCTTATGTTGAGCATCTAAATCAAATCTTCCTAGAATTCATTGTTTTCTCTCTACCAGCAGAAATAGTTCCTTATTTCTGAAAAAATTTGGTATATTATGTCATTAAGTAGAATATTAAATTTTCTTTTTCATTTTCTGGGTGAATGCATCTTAAATGCTAGCTCATGTTAAACTTGGATTTATTTTTAATTTTTATTAAGGCACTGCGATTTACAACATTTTTTATAATAGAATTTCAGGCATGCAAGCTTTCAACACCACCCTACAGTGACGTCTTCCCTCCATCCGAGTCCCCAGGTTCCTGCCCACCTCACAGCTTGCCTCCCTGAGAGGGACATTTTCAAGTGAGTTCTTTGTAGTTTGGGTCGTGTGCTTATAGTGCTGTTGGCTGTGTGTGTGTGTGTGTGTGTGTGTGTGTGTGTGTACACCCCATCTCTACACCATTAATGTGCCCAAAGCGCCTGACCCCTACCTGTTACCTCTCGTCCACTTCTACTTCCCCTCTCTCCCTTGGTTTCTTTCCATTTCTGTCCTTAATTTCTATAATCTAGAGTCAAGAGTAATCTAAATTTCTCCTTTGATACCTTAAATTCCCCTGTCCTGTTACTCTACATACCACAGATAAGCAAGATCATCTGTTCTTATTTATTCTTCTGACTTATTTCACTTAACATAAGATCCTCCAGTTCCATCCAAATTGCAATGAACTGCCTGATTGCATCATTGCTTGCAGCTGCATAGTATCCTATTATATAGTATAGATATGTACATATACATGTATGTATTACATTCACTGTGCTGGATCAATAGCACAGTGAGTAGGGTGTTTGCCTTGCACACGGCAGACCTGGGTTTGATTCCTGTGCCCCTCTCGGAAGCCCAACAAGCTACCAAGAGTATCTTGCCTGCATAGCAGAGTCTGGCAAGCTACCTGTATTCAATATGCCAAACACAGTAACAACAAGTGTCACAATGGAGACATTACTGGTGATCACTTGAGCAAATCAGTGAGCAACAGGATGACAGTGATACAGTGATTACATTCATTATCCACTCATCTGTCACTGGACACTTGGTTCAGTTCTATATCTTAGCTCTTGTATCCGAGTGCTACAATGAACAATGGTGTGCATATGTCCTCTTGAATGTTTGAGTCTTGGGGAGTAGATACCAGGAGGTAGGATTGCTGGGTCATGAGGCAGCTCTATGCTTTCGTTTCTGAGAAGTTCCCATACTGTTTTTCATAGGGGCTGGACCATAAAACATTCCTAGCAGCAGTGGATGAAGTTCCTTTTTCACCACATCCCTGCCAACACAGATTGTTTCCTGTTCATTTGGATATGTGCCATTCTCACTGGTGTGAGATGATACCGCATTGTCATCTCGATTTGGATTCCCTGGTAATAACAATGATGAGAACTTTTTCACGTGTCTATTGTCATCTGTCATCTTCAGACAAGCATCTGTTCATTTCCTCTCCTTCCTTTTTAATAGAGTTTATGGGTTTTTGGTTGTTGTTGTTGATCTTGGTGAGTGTTCTTTGATATCAATCTTTTATTCTGTGTGCTGACTGTGGATATTTTCTCCAATCCAGTTGGTTGTCTTTTAGCTTTAGTCCCTGGTGTGTTTGGGGGGAGGTGGTTTTTGTTGGGGTTTATTGGCCACACGGAAACTTTCTGATGTACTCAAATTTATTTTTGTTTCTTTTATTTTTGCCAATGGAATCATATCACTGAAGACACCTTTGAAGTCCAAATTTTAAAGCATACTGTCTATATTTTCTTCAGTGCATTTTATAGATTATCATCTGATCTCATGGTCTTTGATCCACTTAAAATTGACTTTTGTGTATGGTGTGAGACATCTATCCAGCTTCATTTTTTTTACATGTGGTTATCCTGTCTTCCCAGCACCATTTGTGGAAGAGGCTCTTAATATACTATTTCACATACCCAGCTCCTAAGTAAAATATTAGTTGATCATAGATCTGGGGATATCTTTTTCTTTTATATTATGGTATGCTATAATTCACTGTGTCCCCAATCTCAGGAGAGCAGAGTGATAGTACAGCACGTAAGGCACTTTCCTTGCATGAAGCAACCCAGATTCCATCCCTGGCACTCCATAGGGTGTCCTAAGCCTGCCAGTAATGATCTCTGAGCACAGAACCTGGAGTAAGCCCTGAGCACTGCTGAGCACCACACACACACACACACACACACACACACACACACACACACATACACACACGACATGTTTTAGAATTAAACACTCTGAAGTTTTTTGCTGTTTTGTTTTGTTTTGAGAGTCACCCCTGGCTATGATGAGGGCTAATTCCTAGCTCTGTGTTCAGGGGTCACGCCTGGCAGGACTTGGGGGACATTTGTGGTGTTGGGCATTGGATCGGGATTGCATGTGTGCAAGGCAAGAACCTACCACACTCTCTAGTCTCTCGAGCTTCAAAACATCCTGAGTTTTAGCTCAAAATTTGGGTATCCAGTTAGACTACATTTCTCAGTGCCACACCGCATCCCCCATCCCCAGCCACTACAACCAGCATAGCTAAAAATGGACGTGTGACCAATTACAGGCCAATAAGATAAAAGATATGAGGAGCAGGGACAGGTATAACCTCTGGGTCAGCTTCTCCAAGGCCTGACCTGGATTCTCTTTATCACGTCTGTGAGACATGAGGGTGGCGAGGAGTCTGTTTCCACTGTTAGAGCAGGAGTGCCCTGGAATGGCAGGAATGAGGATGAATATCAAGATCGAAGGCATCAGATGCTGGAGGGCCTCATGTCATAGACCTTCTAGCCTGTGGGCTAGTTTGTGAGTGAAAAAACTCAATGGATTCATTTCAGTCATCTCATTTTGGATTTCCATGTTACAATAGCTTGGCCTATAAAACGAATATGCATCTCTATTACCTACTAATTCATTTCCTTTCTCTTTATTCTCTGCATTTACTGTGCTTACAGTCTTTTCTCCTTGCCAATATTTCAGTATTCAGCAATGTCTGTTCTTTCTATTTATAGTTTATTTATTAGTTCCATAAAGCATGTGGGTATTCAATTTGTTTCCTTGTGTCTGCAGCCTCCCCTTTCACTCCATTGTGCTATTTTATCATTGCATGTTTGAGCTCTAGTTGCACTTAATTTATGTTCCTATCAAGCTGTGCTATAATGTGGAGAAATTTGTGCAAAAATTCCTTCTGTTTCTTGAGTTATGATTTTTTCCTGCCTTAGCCTTGTCTTTTGAAGTCCCTGGGCCCCTCCTGCTCTTTCTCCCTGGGCCCCTCCCGCTCTTATCTTAGCTGTGGGTGAAATACTGACATGTATATTATAAATCAGTGTCATGACCAGATTATTTCTCTTTCCCCTTTGCACACACTTGGGCATCTCTGTCCAGATATTCTATTAGCTTTGGACTAGTATCTCCTCACTCATCACCCAGCGTATCTTCACCCTGAAACTCACTGGAGCCGGCTTCTGGTTGCCTTCCTCTTTCTGTTACCAGTTGGGTAAGCCCATGTTTTAGGGTGCACGACCTAATTAATGGATGTAGGCCTTCCTCCCTTCTACCCTATCAAGTTTTCTCTGCCTGGGTTGAGGATCCCAAAGGAGGCCACCCACCGAGACCCCTGCCTCCACTTTGGTGGGCTTTGGTGGGCTTTGAAGGCATCACACTTTTCTCCAGGGGAACTAAACACATCATTTACTTTCCCATTTCAAATGCAAATTTTTTCTGAGTTTGTCTTGACAGAAGGGAAGGATGACTTCTGGGCTATTTGCTCTTCCAATTTTCTGGGCATCTTGGTAAGTTATCAGTCCTATTTCTGTGGAATGGGGAGATGTTAGGGCTAAGTTCTATTGCACCCCTCTCTTCTCCTCCAGAACCTTCTGCTCAATAAAATTCTATCACATTCTGCTCTGTCATATTCAGCCATTGGGCCCCAACACTTCTCCCCATACTAGGGACAGGGAAACTGAAGAAGGGGGAGGGAAAGTGGGTCCAAGCCTGATGCAAAGTTAACCATGCGCATCACTGGTTAGTGGCTCCCCAGTACTACAGTTTCTTGTTTCTTGTCTTCTTGAACCTTTAGAGTCAAACACAGCTTGGGTCACCAGTGCTACCCCTGGGTCCTCATAAAGTCCTTCCACTATTTCCTTTTTCCAACCCCTTTCATTAGAATACAGATCCCGTCAGAGTCCTGCCTTCTCTCAAACTCAGGTTAACTGGCTCGGAGCACTTAAAAGTGATCGTACAATCTGTCCTTTGATTAGCGAGGTGCAGGAGGTGAGTTACTGAACTTCTCTGTGTCCCAGTGATACTGTCTGTAAAACAGGGCAGCTGGAATTTTGTGTACGAGAGGAATCTGGGAGTTAATTCTACATTCACATAACTTATGACCAGGAATGGCAGCTCTGGGAGACAATAGTGATCTTTCACAGGCTACTCAGTCACACGCCACCTATCCCAACTCCGTCTTTCTGAAAAGGTTTTGAGCAGTGGCATAGATGTTGTAGTGGTGGCCCGAGATGTAGCTCAGTGGCAAAGCATTTGCCTTGCATTTGTGAGACAAATGCAAGGTTTGATCTCTGACACCACCTCACATGCAAAAAGAAAAAATCACAGTGATTCTACTGGAGGTAATACAGGCACGATGGGGGGTATGGGACACCCACATGGGTCACAGGAAGGGAAAGGCCCGTCCTGAAGTCTGGGGATAAGATGGAAAGGGCAGAGTGGTCAGACATTCTAGAACTTCCTGTGAGCCACCAACTGCTTCTACGCAAAGTGTGCTACAAGAGAACACAAATTGCTGTCACATTGAACATACAATCGTTTACATTGGTTGGACTCATCGCCTAAACATACAGGGTGTTTATTTACTCAATGGTGCCTCTCCGTGGAAAGGCCACCGTCAATACACCTTAAATTCACTCTGCACCAGCTTTACAAAAATGAGATTTTTTTTTTTAAATTTTGGGATGCTTTGAGTGATTTACAACTTTGTGTATGAAGCGATAATTGTCAATTGTTCTACATCCTGGTGTTTCAAGTTTATATGACCTTCGCATAAAATTCCACATCACTGATCTCCCATAAGACTTTTATAAGGAATAAATGAATGATTATACCTAGAAACATACTAAAAATGTTCCTTCACATATGAAACTGGCTTTTATTTTTTTGTAGGAACATTTTATTGAAGATGAACATTTATTTCTGAAAGACATAAATTATATGGTCATCAGTGGGTACATAGGCAAAAAGTAGACTCTGGATAACCAGTTTCCAGACAAAGAGGAAAACATTCTGGCATTCCAGTGCCAGCCCCAGAACCACTGCCGTGACCTCAGGTGTCCACTGTTTTGGGCTATAATTACCAACTATTTTTCTAGTTTTGAACTTTAAAGAATGATGCTTAAATTTAGGATGCATTCTTTTTTTTTTTTTTTTTTTTTTTTGCTTTTTGGGTCACACCCGGCGGTGCACAGGGGTTACTCCTGGCTCTGCACTCAGGAATTACTCCTGGCAGTGCTTAGGGGATCCTATGGGGTGCTGGGAATCGAACCTGGGTCAGCTGCGCAGAAGGCAAATGCCCTAGTTGCCCTACCTGCTGTGCTATCGCTCCAACTCCTAGGATGCATTTTTATGTATTTGAATTTTTTCTTTTGAAATTGGTGTGAAACTTACCCAAGTTATTGTGAATAGCAGTATGTTAACACAATGAACACCTGAGTATTGGTTTTGAAGTATAAATTATAAGTATAACCATTAACACTGTAGGACAACAGTATTTCACTCTTTGCATTGCTTATAATAGTCCATCTAGAACATTCTTTCAATTCTGGCTACTAAATTACAGTCGCCTTGGGGCCAGAGAGATAGTATAGTGGGTATGGTACTTGCCTGGCATGCAGCTGACCCAAGTTCAATTCGCTGACACTGCATATGGTCCCCTGAGCACAATCAAGAGTGACTCCTGAGTGCAGAGTCAGGAGAGAGCCCTGAGCCCTTCCAGGTGTGGCCCCCAAACAAAGCAAAGCAAGACAGAAAAAAATTCCTGTGGCCTTTTAATAACTAGCCTAAAGGTAAGCTCCTCTAGGAAATTACTTATGTTCCTTTCTTTCTCTGAGTACTTCTACTGTTCTGTTTTGCTTTTCTTATTACACTTACAATATACATTGTAAATATTTGCAGACTACCCTGAAGGCATTACATAATTTAGGACCCATCTAACCCTGTTTTATACCATTTAATGAAGAAATAAAACCAAAGTTTGTTTATAAAAGTATACTCACTTAGGATTTACTAGGAAGGTGTAACTAACAGATATATCATAGTATATATATATATATATTAACAATGTTCTGCTTAAAATATTATTTCAAATTTTTAAAAATTTTTTAAAAAATCATTTGGATTACAAAGGAATCATTTCTAGAATTACGTTCTGTAAAATAGATCTATCAGGAAAAGATATTTCATGGTCATTTTTTTAAAAAAAATCCATGCATTCATCTCTTAGAAATGTACAATGCTATATATCATATTCAGGCTCTGATAAATTCTGTAGTAAAGATTTGTAAACCTAAATATTTCCCAAATTTATTTAAACAGAAAGCAGTTTTAAAATTTTGTGGTTTTTTCTTTTTTTTTTAATTTTTGTATTGAGTCACCATGTGGAAAGTTACAAAGTTTTCAGGTTTAAGTCTCAGTTATACAATGCTCGAACACCCATCCCTTCACCAGTGCACATATTCCACCACCAAGAATCACAGTATAGCTCCACCCCACACCCCTAGCCCCCACACACACCCCTAGCGCCCCCCGCCTGCGTAACTGATAAATTTCACTTTACTTTCACTTTGAATATTTCAACAAAACTCAATATTATTGATCATAGTATATATATTTTTATTTTCTTCTTTTGTTGTGTTTTTTGGACCATACGATGTTGTGCTCAGGAGTTATTCCCAGCTCTGTACTCAGGAATTATCCCTGGCAGTGCTTGAGGGACCATATGGGATCCTGGGAATCGAACCCAGGTTAGCTGTATACAAGGCAAGTGCCCTACCCACTGTACTATCTCTCAGGCCACTATATTTTCCCTCGAAATAAAGGTAATACAATGTCAAAAACAAATAAAATCCTATTAATCTTGAGGTAATGGGGGCATAACTTAGGTAATAGGCAAACCCTCCTTAAGAGAGCAAAATTTTCTTTAAACAAAATATGCTTAACACCCAACTCTTGTAAAGTCTTGAGATGAACTGACTATGGAAGCTAGAGAAAAGCTGATCTTAAAAGAAGGAAACTCTAACAAGGGATTTATGTGAATGCAAATTCTATCTAGTCTGGAAATGCTTTGTGGTCCATGAGCTACCACTGTATAACTGTCATCCTGTTGCTCATGGATTTGCCTGAGTGGGCACCAGTAACCTCTCCATTGTGAGACTTGTTGTTACTGTTTTTGGCATATCGAATATGCCACGGGTAGCTTGCCAGACTGCCGTGTGGGCGGGATACTCTCGGTAGCTTGCCGGGCTCTCTGAGAAGGATGGAGGAATCGACCCTAGGATGGCCTCGTGCAAGGCAAATGTCCTACCCGCTGTGCTATCACTCCAGCCCCCATGAGCTATAAGAGAATTAAAATTATTATTTAAGAAAGTCAGGGCCGGAGAGATAGTACTGGGGTAAAGGCCCTTGCCTTACATGTGGCAAAAACCGTTCAGTCCCCAGCACCGTATGTTCTGCTAGCATTGTTCTGTGCAGCCCTGAACACCGCCAGCCCAGTTGACCAACAATAGCTGGGAAGGGCCCCAGGCTGGGGCTCCTGAGTACTGCTTGGGAAGTCAATTGGAGGATAGTTAAAGCCTGTAATAGAGGCTGAAAACTAGGGGAAATGACAGAAGGGAAGCATTGCAAGGCAGTGAGCCATCATTTATGGATGAATGTGGCTCACTCCAACACTGAACATAAATGAAAGAGAGTATAAGCATCACAGCAGAGACCTAGCAGTTAATGGTTTGAGTATGGGTGTAGCTACTATCGCCCAGGCTATCCTCTGGAATGTTAGTCCAGTCCGATTATCTACTTGAATAAGAATTAACATAACAATGAGCAAGGTATCAGAATGCAGAGTCTCTACAACACAGCACATGTAACAGTAAAATAACCACACACACACACACACACACACACACACACGAAAATGTGGTCCTCACTCAAAAGAAAGCATGGTTAATAGAAACAGACCCTGAAGGTGATGGATTTGCTTATGGAACATATTGTGATAATGACTTATTAGTGTATCTTTATCTCTAAACTTATCAGACTATGTACCTTAATTATTTACAGCTTTTTAAATAGCATACATATCACAATAAGGACTGGAGAGACAGCACGGAGGCGGGTAGGGAGTTTGCCTTGCATGTGGCTGACCTGGGTTCAATTCCTCCGTCCCTCTCAGAGAACCCAGTAAGCTACCGAGAGTATCTTGCCCACATGGCAGAGCCTGGCAAGCTACCCGTGGCGTATTCAACATGCCAAAACAGTAACAACAAGTCTCACAATGGAGACGTTACTGGTGCCTGCTCGAGCAAATCGATGAACAATGGGATGACAGTGCCACAGTGATGGTGCTACCACAATAAAGTGGCTTGAAAAGAAAGAAATGGATCTCAAGATAGCCCAGAGGAGAAAATCAGCAGATAAAGTCTTTAAAGCTGCCATTATAATAAGTAAATCATAATGAATGAACAGAAATGATTCGGAGATGAATAAAAACTATTTTTTAAAAAAACAACTAAATGGAACTCCCAGAACTTTTACACAAATTGAAAGCTCCATAGATAGGTTTGACAGCAGAACAATCATTGTGGGCAGAAAGATCATTAGCTATTATATAATCTGAAGAACAGAAATAAAATAATACTGAAATAGATTCTCAGTGCCCTGTATTGTGTTGTGACATATGATGTGTATCCTCAGTGTGACGATATTATGTTGTATGTATGAATCTACATACATACTTTTTGGTTGTAACTTAAACATGAAAAGAGAGGGGAGAGAGAAATGTGGAGAAAAATACTTTTTTTAAAAATGGTCAGTAGGTAAGGCGTTTGCCTTGCACGGCCGACCTGGGTTTGGTTCCCAGCATCCCATATGGTCCCCTGAGCACCGAAAGGGGTAATTCCTGAGTGCAGAGCCAGGAGTGACCCCTGTGCATCGCCAGGTGGGACCCCAAAAAAGCAAAAAAAAAAGGTGAAAAGTTCCCCTAATTTTGGGAAATATAAATTTATAATCCTACTTGATGCCGACGACTGGGAAAGTTAAAGAGGTGAGAACAAAAAAAAGATCCATCCCATTCTTACAGGGTATCAATGATCCAAAGAATGGCTGACCATCTCTGAGAAATAGTAGAACTTCAACGCACTGAATAAGGAAAAAGAAAATTCTGATGAGCTGAAATTCTGCATAACTGTAATATAAAATGACTTTTGGACAAAGGATTATGGTCACCAGGAGGTATAAGTTCACAGAGATAAGTTTAAAGGTCATTATTTAAATTTAGAAGCCTCCTTAATTTTAAAACTTCTGAAGAGAATTTTTAAAAAATTTTTTAATTGCACCACCCTAAGTCAGAGAGGCAGTGTAGGGGCAAAACCCAGATGGGATAGAGAATTGTCACTGTCATCTGTCACTGTCATCCTGTTGCTCATCGATTTGCTCGAGCAGGCACCAGTAACGTCTCCATTGTGAGACTTGTTGTTACTGTTTTTGGCATATCGAATACGCCAAGGGGAGCTTGCCAGGCTCTGTCGTGCAGTGGGATACTCTCGGTACTCTTGGTAGCTTGCCGGGCTCTCCGAGGAATCGAACCCGGGTAGGCCACGTGCAAGGCAAACGCCCTACCTGCTGTGCTATGGCTCCAGCCCTGAGCATGAGCCAGGAAACAAAAACAAAAACAAAACCACAAAGACAGAATTGCTCTACAGTGACCCCCAGTGAGCACTGAGGCAGAATGTCTGTCTGCAGGTTATCACAAGAAAATGAGGCTGATCCTCTAGGGGAAACATATGCAACTATGGAAACTAAAAGCATGTGGCCCCTTGGACCCGAGAGAAGTACAATGTGGAGGCCCTTGTTTTGCACACGGCCCACCAGGGGTTCAATCTCCAGCACTCCAGATGGTCCCCCACGCTTTCCAGGAGTCATTCCTGAGTACAGAATCAGAAGCAACTCCCGAGCATTGGTGAGTGTGCCCCAAGAAAAACAAAAATAAGTAAAAGCATGTGACCTCTGATCCCTGGCTAGCACCCAAACCAAGTATGTATGTGACCCTGGTCATTGCAACAGCAGCTGCAAAGAAAGGGGAAGGGAGGCATTAAAATAATTAAAAAGTTGGGGCCAGGAAGATAGGTAGGGGTGAGGGACACAGACACTGCATGTGCAGGACTGGATTTAATCCTCAACATTGCACCCCTTCCCCCCAAAGCACCACCGGGGACAGCCTTTGACTTCCCTGAACATCCCCAGAGTAGACTTGGAGGTCCCTGACCCTGCAGGGTCCACACAGCACCATGTTCCTGAGCGCCTGCATTAAACTGTCTGGCCCTTCAGGGGGAGTATTATTGCCTGCAGTGGCCCCTGGATGCCTCGGGATGCCTCAGGATGCAACCCTGCTCCCTCTCTCTCTCTCTCTCTCTCTCTCTCTCTCTCTCTCTCTCTCTCTCTCACACACACACACACACACACACACACACACACACACACACACACACACACACACACACCAAAGTTGTTACGATGCTCCAAAGTCCTCAAGCAAATATTAAAGCCCAGTGACTAAGGAAGGAAAGCACGTAATATCATCTAAAGTTGTTTCCACAAAAAATACTTCAAATAAAATCCAGCCCTTGAACACATTTCCCCAACATCGGCTCCTCTAAATATAGCTCCAAGAGTTTTTTTGGAGTGAAGAAGTTTGAGGGACGTTTCTGATTGCATTAATCACCCCTCTGCCCCGCTGTAGACAGTTGTAGAGTGTTAGCAGTAGGTACTGACTCCAGTGGCTCCATGGTATGGAAGCCAGTCTGATTCCCTTTGCTCCCTTATTTTCCATTTTTATGGAAACACAGGATTCTCCCTTCACAGAATCCAAAGACACAATACTCTTTGGGATACAGTTTTAGGGGGAAAAATAAAACCTGATCAAGTGATGAACACCTCACTATGTTTGCTATACGTAACTATTCGTGGTATAACTTGCTAATATTTGGCCTTCTGCAAGGTTAAATGATAGGTGACAGCTTGAATTTACATAAACACTTTCTTCAGATGAACTTGAAATGTACTAGTCTTAGGATTTTTCTGATGGACTCAGGATGACAAGCAGGAATCTCATTCTTATTTCCCCCACACCTAGCTAGTATTTCCTTGTGATATTCCAACAGAAAGTTTAAAGCTCTGGAAGAGAAATCACTAGTGTATGCAGAGTACTGAAAATTTTCTCTACTCTACTCCCTTCATACAAGAAAAAAAGGTCTGGCCGGAGCAATAGTACAGTGGGTAGGGAATTTGCCTTGCCTATGCATCTGACCAGGGTTCAATCCCCAGCATCCTATACAGTCCCCCAAGCACCACCAGAAGAAATTCCTGAGTGCAGAGCCAGGAGTAACTCCTGAGCATCGTCAAGTGTGATGGCCCCAAATTTAAATTTTAAAGATAATGAAAAAGGTCACTTGCCCTTGTGATCAATTCCTTGGCCCACTGGAGAACTATGCCACAGTCCCACTCGGACACCGTCCTAAGGCGTGGAAAGAAGAGGAGCAGCTGGAGGGCCTGTGCTTTTTGGTGCAAACTTAAAGCTGCTTTAGGGTTACAGATCGATGCAGGCACTCTGAAGTCTCACTCTTCCTGAGCAACCCCCCGAGAGGAAAGAGTTTATTAAACTATACTCCTTTCAGCCCCAATCTAAGAAAGCCCCTGCAAATGGGCTTCTCGTCTATTATAATAATTATCTTCGTTATTACTATTTCTTCCCCTATTATAGAGCAGCGTGCCGGTCTCCAGGCATTTTTGTTTAAATACTGGCTAGGGTCACAAGTGAGATGAAGTTTGGTCCTCATTTACCTCATCCCAGCAGTGGGGTTGGCAGCAGCACCAGAACTGCTGGGCTCTTGTATTTAATTTGGCATCCCTTCCTGAGCAGTACTGAGACTCTCCCTTCAATGACTCCACTGGGCTTTGCCATCATTTCTGTGCTGTATCAGTAAAGTTGCAGAGGAGATGCCTAAGCAAACCTGGAGAGAGACCAGGAGTGCTTGGAGTCAAGGTGTCTCGGCTTAATTTAACGAAGGCCCTAACCCCCAAGGCAAGGGAAGCTCATTTTCACAGCATTAACACTTTTGTTAAAATTTCAGTTAAAAAAAAACCCATTTGTAAGATATGTTAGATCATCTTAAACTCTGGGTGTGTATGTGCATGAGAGAGACAGAGAGAGAGAGAGAGATATGGAGGGTGGGGGAAGAGAGAAGGACTATCTTTTTTGCATAATTTCTCCTGGAATAAATTTCCTAGACACTGAGTCAGACTGCCAAAAGAAAATGCAGGTTCAAATTCTGAGTAAGCAACATGTTAAATATATGACGTGGGTATATGTCTTCACCTCTGTAGTCCTGAGTGTATTAATCTGTGAAATAGAAGTAAGCGTCCCTCTGACAAGCTCTGAGTGAGTGAAAGTGCCCAGGAGTCACAGGGGGCATGTACAAATAGATATTCAACAAATGTCACCCGCGGGAAATGAAAACCATTCCTGCCTTCTGTGAATTTTATTTTCATGATCAGAAGAGAAGACAATTTCCCTGCCTGTCCTTTCTGTCACACACGTTCGATGTGGTGGCCAGGGAAGGAGGGGAATGACAGGAAAAGAATCTCCATCAAGATCAGAATTAAATGGACAGTCAGACTGGGCAAGGCCTCAGGGGCGTCTGATTCAAAGCCCTGCATTTATAAGTGAACAAACCCAAACCCACAGAGGATGAGTGATACATCCAAAAATCACACAGAAGTTAGTGACAGATTCAGGATTAAAGCCCAATATAAGCATGACCTTTTCTTATAATGAGGATTATTAATATTATATGAGGTTGTGGTGGTATTAAAAAAAAAGTCTTCCTTTGACTAACTTGAAAAATTGTTTTCTATGGTTTTCTTCTTTTTCCCCCTGAACATTTGACTTTAATTTAATCCATCCGGTTTCCTACAGTATAGAATGTAAGATTCCAGTTTAACTTAATAACTTTCCCTTCCATGTGTTTGTCAAACGACTTTATACCATTCATCGACTAAGCCCTCCCTTTCCCCGACTTTAGAGTCAAGTTATTTTTATAGTAAGGCCAGTATACCCCATCTTTAAAAATTCCATTGATGGGGGAGGAGGAATAGTACGGCAGGTAGGGCACTTGCCATGCACAAGCCAGCTTAGGTTCACTCCCCAGCAACACATATGATCTCCCTGGGCATAGAACCAGGAGAAAGCCCAAAAACAGATACAAAATTCCATCAATTTGTCTGATTAGTTTCAACCCATAGGATGCTATTGTATTTATTGTAATTATATGTTTGAACAAGAAGTATAACAACTCTCCATCATTCAGCTATTTGCTCTATTTTTTGGTTTGTTTTCAAGATGACGGACACTGGCAAATTGGAAAGAATTAGTACTCCACACCAATCAAATAAAACCCATAAGGATTTTGATCGGAATTATACTTGGTACAAATATTAGTTTGGATACAAACTGACATTTCAAAATCATTTTTCTTTTCAGAAATATGATCTGAACTTTACTCAAGTGTTCTTTGACATTGCTCAGGAAATTCAAGGGATACACGTAAAAGCTTTCAAAACTTACAGTAATGCTCAGAGCAGGGCAGAGCTGATTCTAGCTAAGCATAACCGAGAAGACATTTTCAGGGGTAAAGAGGAGAAGGAGGGGCTGGAGCGATAGCACAGCGGGTAGGGCATTTGCCTTGCACACGGCCGACCTGGGTTTGATTCCCAGCATCCCATATGGTCCCCCAGCACCGCCAGGAGTAATTCCTGAGTGCAGAGCTAGGAGTAACCCCTGTGCACTGCTGGGTGTGACCCAAAAAGCAAAAAAAAAAAAGAGAAGGGGACCAAAGGATAGTGCAGTGGGGAAGGCACTTGCTTTGCACACACACAAAAAACTGGGTTTAATCCCCCTGCCCCACATATGGCCCCCCAAACCCTGCCAGGAATGATCCCTGAGCACAGAGCCAGGAGTAAGCTCTGAGCACAGCCAATTGTGGCCCCAAATTCAAAATAAATGAAATAAAATGCAGCCTGGAGCAACATACAACTAGGTGCCCTACAATTGTTCAAGCGAAAAATAGGGCTTCTGGAAATTACCGTCCCATCTACTAAAACCCAGGTCCTACACAAGAAATGGTGGTAAATAGAATAATTAGCCCAAGTCCGGAAAGATTGTGATGTAATTCTCCCTGGGATTTCAACATTTAAATGGAAATGCCAAAAGAGAGAGAGTTATAGTTTTGAGACTCCTTTTCTGAGTCAATCCTCCCTCTCACTGAATTGTTCTTTTGTCTCTATTTATGGACATGTATTTGCCCAGTGCCAGGGGTCACACCCAGGACCTCCCACATGCAAGGTCAGTGCCACATCCCCGCTTAGATTTGTGGTGATATTGAACAAACCCAGTGCTAGGTATCCTTTACATCATTCATGAGTTAAAGAAGAGGTTGCTGGCATAAAATTTTCTTAGTGGTCAGCTACCTCCCTTGAACAAGGGCCTTTGCTTACTCAACAACTTCTGATCACTTTCAAAAAAGATCAATTTATTTCTTTACTTATTTGCTTTTTGGGTAACACCCGTCGATGCACAGGGGTTACTCCTGGATCTGCACTCAGGAATCATTCCTAGCAGTGCTCGGGGGACCATATGAGATGCTGGAAGTTGAACCCAGGTCGGCCTCGTGCAAGGCAAATGCCCTCCCTGCTCTGCTATTGCTCCAGCCCAAGGATTGACTTCTTTTAAGTTAGAAATTAAAAAGGATGGGGCTGGAATGATAGCACAGTGAGTAGGGCATTTGCCTTGCACGAGGCCGGTCTGGATTCAATTCCCAACATCCCATATGGTCCCCTGAACACCACGAGGAGTAATTCCTGAATGTATGAGCCAGAAGTAACCCTTGTGCATTGCCAGGTGTGACCCAAAAAGAAAAAAAAAAGACCAAAAAAAAGAAATAGAAAAAGGTATTTTGGAAATGAGAAGACTTTTTCAGAAATATCATCCAAAAAGTGGTTTTGCCCACCTGGTCAGTCCCTGTGAGGTCTGAGGGCATCTGAGTGACCATCAGACATGCTTGGGCACATTCTGGTCGGCCTGGAGAGAGGAGTAAAGCTAGTTCATCCATCCAGCACCGTGGGGAAGTAGCTCTGGGGGAAGATGGCAAGGTAAGTGCAGCACCCTCACTGCTTTTGGGGTCTCTCCGGGAAATACCCCAACAATCTGTTTCATTGTAGCTCTGTTTCCTTTCACCTCCTTTATCTTTTTCTTCCAGTGAACCCTTCTTTTAGCCAGGACTTCTCTCCCTTTCTGAGGAGCACAGTTACTTAGATCACAAGGCTGGGGGCAAGGAGATGTGTTTCCCCAAGCCTGTCCCCCACTCTGGGAAAAACACAGCCTCCATCAGTGTTGTCCGCTCCACACTGGAGGCAGGTGGGAAGGAGTCCAAACAGGAATGCCACCCCCTCCGGTCAGCACGGTGCGAGTGGTCTTTTGCTGGTGCAAACGAGCAGTGAAAGGGCAGGCCATCCGTGGTCAGTAACAGGAGACAGGACTGAGTCTGACATGTGCTTCACTAAAGCAGAGGCAGATAGAAACAGAGGGACACCGTCACGGCAGGTTTAGTGACTTAAATTAGAAGGGTCGAAGAGATCGCCCGGGGGTGAAGGTAGGGAGCGTGGCTGGTGCAGCCCTGAGGCCTGAGCACCTCAGCACGGCATCGAGCCACCAGCCCAACTGGCTGAGTACCACAGGGAGGAGCCTCCCGGCTCCAGTGCACGGTTTGGAACCCTCCAGCAAAAAGAAAACAACCCAGGCTCCAAGTGTCTCAATGTCCGTGCGAGCCTGACTCACAGGGCTGTGCCTCTGTCCCCCTGGCAGGCGGGGCCTCACCGTCGATTGCATCAGACTCTGGAAGCGTGATGTTCCCAGCACAGAGATTGTCCAGCTCATCCCCTTGAGTGTCCCTGTTCTCCCAGCTGGCTTCTGTCCGGGCTTTCTGCATAGTTTTCCAACAAGGATGCAATATGCCCATCCGATTAGCCTGACCTTCAGGTCCGTTTTTCCAGCATAGCTCTTCTTAGAACCCCAGAGGTGACATTCCAGCTTATACATCTGTCTCTTGTGAGCCCAGTTACACCTACAGAAGGGAGCGACTCGGGCTAACCCTGAACACCTCTCCGGTCCAGGGCTTTATTCTTCTGGTTCTTGATGCTGCACCAAAGAATTTTCTCTCTAGGGGGCGCTAAGCTGCAAACTGCTAGCCTGTTGACTACTTGCTTTGAGCTCAACTGTTTTTTGAATGATCTGAGGAAACGTTTTAAAATGAGGTTTCACCAGAAGACATGAATGTAGTTTTCCAGCTTCTTGGGGAAAACAGACCCACGGGGCTAGAGGTTTTCGGCAGCATTGCTGTCCTGTCCACTGAGCCCCTCTACCCCTCCACTCACTTAACAGGAAGCCCCTGTACACTTCCTTGGGCGACTCCGGTTCTGAATAAGATCCATCCTGGATATTTTCAAAGAGGGAATTTGGCTTCTTGCAAAAGAGGGGATGGTCAGGTAGAAAAGGCCGATCCCATGTAAACATTACTTTGCCCTCCCCGACCCCCGCCTGGGTAAGTTTGGAAAGGTGTCTCAGTAACATTAAAGCACTCTCTTGGAACTTTAGTTTGCATGAGCGGAGGAGCTGGTGAGAAGGTGAGACTGTGGAAAGGGCGCCTACAGCCTGGTGCCAGCGTGACTTTCAATGAGGAGGGAGGGGGGGAGGATAGGAGAGGGAGAGAGAAGGCTGGAAAATGTTCCTGATTATATGAGCGGGATGGAGAGCTGTGTGCTAAAGGTCAGGTAGAGGTGCTGTTCGTGGTTTGGAAACCACCCTAGGTGGTTACAAACTCAGGAGATGATGCCATTCAAGAAAACCTGATAGTTATGGGGGGGGGAGGAAATATAGTTTAAGAACCTTTGAGGGCATCAAGGGAGAAAGACCATTTGGGAGGTTTCTGAAGCTTCCCCTGAATTCCAGCATCTGGAGAAGTGACCCCACGTCAGAAGCGGACTGCCTACCGTAAGGCAGGACAGGATCTGAAAATCGAGAGATCACACCATTCTAGTCTCGGTGGCCCATTCAACCCTCTGTCCGTTGGTCCTACACATCTGACCTCATATAAAAATTCAAGATGAGACAAAGCTCTAAGCCATCCTCCCCTACTCGTCACTCCCCACTTCCGCCTTTGTTTGCATTGCTCCCTTTCTGTTCTGTCCATCAGTTCCTCTGAGACCTCACGAACGCCGGCTTCCATCCATCAATTATTCCGATCACAGCCCTGTCTAGGCTGAGAGGGAGGCTCTGCAAGGTGCCAAAGGAACATCAGTCTTGCATTCACATGGTTAGGATCCTGTCCCCAAAGACAACTCTTAACAAGCCCATTTGTCTTCTCAGTATCCAGATGAGTTTCTGCCTTTAGAGAGGCATTCAAGTACCTATGAGAGGCAGTTTCCAAGAGCAGAAGTCTTCTCCCTCTCAGCTCTTGGACTGTGGTTCTTTCCATCCCAAGCATGCATGTGCTTTCAGACCACAGATAGATTTATTCAGGCTGTCACTGAATGCAGGGATGGAAATCAAAAGATCACAGCCACTTGGGCATTCAGGGGGCACGACTCTACAGCCAAATGAAAGAGACCAGTACGTCTCTTCTGCTGTGCAATACCTGATGCAGAGGTCACACTCTGAAAGGAAAAGAGGGCGAATCATGCTAGTTTATGGGTACTTATCTTGATCCCACCAAAGAGATTTGAAGAGGTGAGGGATGTATACTTGAACTCAAGTACAATGGCTTAGAATATTAGATAACAAAGCAATAGTAGTTTTTCATTTCAAGTACCTCTCAGTAGATAATTAACCTGGGCCATGATAAAAAGCAATTCTACTGGGTCCATTTCTCTTGTGACTAATGTTATTGTGTTACTTGCTGTTGTATTTTCCTTTGCTTCATTTTAAGTCAAACACTTAATATAATATTGCGAGCAGCGCCACTTTAATAACTATTCTAGTTTCCTCTTTGCAATAGAAAAGCAACATCAAGTTAATGAAAGCATGAAGTTTTCTATTTTCACTCAGGGAATTACAGTTCTCATCTCTCACTCTTTCTCTCTCTCTTTCGCTCTCTCTCTCTCTGTATGTATATAGTTGACTTGCTATATTAGTGTTAAAGTTTATGGTTTCAATGTATAGAATCACAGCGCCTACCACCAATATGCCCCAAATCATCCAATAATGCTCCTTTGTCACCTCCATTGTAATTTTTCCCCTCCCCACCTTTTATCCCCAACAGTTCAGCTATAAATTCGTAACCCAAGGTCAAGAATCTGTCATTGTTTGCTACCCTGGTTTTGTCTCTGTGTTCCACAGATAAGTGGGGACACCTGGTACTTGTCCTTCTCCCTCTGACTCATCTGACTTAACGTGATGCTCTCCAGTTCCATCCACATAGCATGGACTTCATGGTTTTATCATCTCCTAGAGCTGCAGAGTATCCTTTGTGTATACATATCACAGTTTCTTTAACCGTTTAGCTGTTGTTAAATATTCTTCAAGAATAAATACGACAAAACTTTATACAGAACTATGAAACTCCCCAGATAACCAAAGCCATCCTAAGAAAAGAGAAAATGTGAGATACTATATTTTCTGACTTTAAATTATACTTTAAAGCTAGAATAATCAAAACTGTGTGGTACTGAAATAAAGATAGGAGGCAGAGAGATAGTACAGCTTGCCTTGCATGGGCCAACCCTAGTTCAATCCCCAGCACTGCACAGGACCCCTGAGCACTGCCAGCAGCTACCCATGACACTTTGAGGTGTGGCCCCAAAACCAAGAAAGAAAAAAAATTGAGATAAAAATAGGCTCCTTAAACCAATAGGCATATTTGAGAGTACATAGGTAAACCCTAAGACTCATGAACAGTTAATCCATGACAAAGGATCTGGATATGCAAAGTGTACCCAGGAAAATGAAAAGAAAGGGAGGGGAGGGGAAGGAAAATGAGGGAGAAGGGATGAGGAGTCCTGAGGAGGGGAGGGAAGGGTAGCATGAAAGTCTCTTTACCAAACAGTGATAGTAGAACTGAATCGCCACATGTGGAAAAAAAATGTAAATGAAGATGGAACCGTATTTCAAATCATTCACAAAAGTTACATCAAAGTGGAAACTATCTCAATATTAAACCAGGATTCATCAAGTACACTGAGGAAAACTCAATGAGGCACTGTCACCAGGCTATGGACCTTGGAGGTTCTTCAGTGATCCAGAGGCAAAGATATCTAGAGGCAAAGATAGCACTGTAGCACTGCACTGTAGTCCCATTGTTCATCGATTTCCACGAGCAGGCACCAGTAACGTCTCCATTGTGAGACTTGTTGTTACTGTTTTTGGCATGCCAAATACGCCACGGGGAGTTTGCCAGGCTCTGCTGAGAGGCAAAGATAACAAAAATAAATATAAACAAATGAAGTTTCAATTCTTACAAAAACATGGAGTGGCTTAGATATGTCCACCTTGGGTTAAGTTTACGACACCATAAACTAAAAGAAGTGAATCTTTAATCCGAAAAGAATATGGTATATAGAGATCAAGAACAAGGAAACAGACAATGTCAAATGATGACAAGCCCTTATCCTGGGATACAGAACTGAGTTATCGAGCAGTAAGGGGAAGGAGTAGAGCAGAAGGAAGAGGCAGACTAGACGTGACATAAGGATTGGAGAGATTGTACAGTGGGTAGGGCGCTATCCTTGCAAGTGACCAACACTGGCACCACCACCCCTGAGCACAGAACCAGGAACAAGTCCTGAGTACCATGTAAGGACAGGGGACAAAGGACAGAGGTGGGGGGTCTTGCGAGCTTTTGTGAAGGTGCAGCACCTTTGTCCATTAAAACTATGATTGTTAACACTGTTGTACCCATGTTGACTGAAGTATAAAATATACAAAAAGGAATGAGGAATTTTCCAGGTGCTTCTGTGTTCTAATACATACTTTGTCTTACATGGGTCACGATCACGATCACGAAATTCCGTTAATCATTAATTTCTCGAGCGGGCTCAGTAACCTCTCCATTCATCCTTTCCCTGAGATCTTTGAAGTCTCTCTTGACTCGGCCCTCCCAATGATGTCGTACTGGGGCTGGAGTGATAGCACAGCTGGTAGGGCATTTGCCTTGGTCGTGGCCGACCCGGGTTCGATTCCCAGCATCCCATATGGTCCCCTGAGCACGGTCAGGGGTAATTCCTGAATGCAGAGCCAATGATGTCGCACTGGAGGCTCTTTCAGGGTCAGGTGAATAAGATCCAGCTTGTTACTGGCTTTAGCATATAAATACACCATGGGAAGCTTGCAAGGCTGTCCCATGTGGGCAGGAAACTCTCAGAAGCTTGCCAGTTTCTCCCAGAGGGAGAAGAAGGCTACAAGATATCTGGAGCTTGCTTTTAAGTCTCTGGATGTTGGCCGTTGATGGAATTACACACACCTGGGTTCCTCTGCCGGCACCTTCATGCGTGAGGCCTGTCCGAACGTGTGGAGAGGGGCCTTGAGCATGGCTGTGGCTAGGTTCTGGGGGTCTTCGCCACCGGGAGCTCTGCTCGGGGTGGGGAGGGAAGCTGGAGCCCATCCCCTCTGAGGGGCCCCAGGGAAGACAGCCAAGCGTGCGGGCAAGAGACTCTCTGCATGGGATCTCTCTTACATGGGATCGTTGCTTATTTGAAAAAAGTATATTATTGCACAGTGTTGTGATATTTGGGGGATTATGTATCCCTTTGGGAGTTTGGCGAAGCCCCTGGGCCTGTTCTCAGGATAGTTTTTATAAATACATAAACCAACATATATTGGAAACCATTTCCAATGAGGTATGGTTCTATCCATGACCCATTGTGCCTTAAGCCTACCATAGGGCTGACTCATCCTCTTCCATCTACAGAATCTTCGGCGCTTCAGGAAGGAGTTATGGAGTTAGAAACACAACTTTTTCATACAAACTCATGCTACTCAATGCCAAGCCGCGTCAGAAAATTCTTAGGTACAAAGGGAGCAAACGAGCCCATTAGCAGGTGGCTTCTGACCTGGAAGGATTCGGAACAGGGTGAAGCCTCCCTTCCTTTGTCACAAACCTCTTCCCTCCCTGTCTGTTCATGCTTGAAATCCCTTAATAGAGTCTAACTCCTTTGGTTTAATTAAATAGAGAATTTACTCTTGTTAAAAAGCAAAAACCCATGGGAGAGGTAATACTCTATGCCAAAGATTCTCAAATTTATTTTCCACAGTTGAATCTATTTTTCAAAAGCAACCTTAAATAGAATGCTGGTATGTAAATAAATGCAAGTTTTGTAAGACTTTTGTATGATTTTATATTAAATTACATATAAATAATGTAAAATATGTGAGTTTATATACTTATCCATATATGTATAAATCAATGCTGGAAACAATAAGACTGTTTACTAAGGTAAATTATGAAATCCAGTCATATATAATAACCATAATCTTACATTCGTCATAGCATACGATTTATTCCTGTATTTTATTCTATCTGCACAAGATGAATGAAATTCTGATGCAAATAGATAAGTAATTTCAGATAGCTAAAATATTTTCATGGCACATATAATCTTAGAATTTTCTATTAAGGGGCTGTAGAGATAGTACCTCGGGGAGGGCCCTTGCCTTGCAAGAAGATGACTCAGGTTTGATCTCTGGCATCCCATACAGTGCCCTCAGCACTGCCAGAAGTGATTTCTGAGTGCAGAGCTGGGAGTAATCCCTGAGCATCACTGGGTATGGCCCAACCTCCCCACACTAAAGAATTTTATTCTATTAAAACGATGCAGAAGATTTAAAGAAAAGTAGAATTTTTTGTTTGTTCCCAAGTAGAATCATTAATGATATCTAACAACCCCTCATATTCCTTATATTAGAAATTAGCTGGTAAGCGCGCAATTTGTAGAGATTTGACAGGCAGATCTGTAAACAAGTCAAGCCTTGGGCTGGAGAGATAGGCTAAAGGAATGGCCTTGCATGTGGCTGACCCCGTTTGATCCGCAGCACCATGATGACCCCGGCACCAGAAGTCGCTTCTGAGCCCTGAGCTAGGAGCAGCCTCTGCACCACTTCTCCTTGCCCCTCAAGTTTGAATCCTGACTCCCTTACTTAACTTTAGGTGAGAAGCTCAATTTTATTTTATTTTTTGGTGGGGGGTGGAGGGGCTCTGTTGGTGCTCATGGGGCCCAGGGGATCCTTGGCTCAGTTGTAGGGCCAAGGAAGTGGTGATGGGGGACCCCAGGGCCACACCTGTGATGCTGGGGGCCATGCAGTGTGAGGGAAGGAACCAGAGGGAGGCCCACGGCAGGAATGTGTCTGATTGACCCTGTACCATCGCCCCTGCCACCACCGCTTCAGTTTTACTCCATTTCCTTATGCATAAAGTGGTTATAAGAAAAACAGCCTCTATTTTATAGGGTATGAATTAAATAAACAGTATACATAAAGCCCTCAGCACTGTGTCTACTACACTTCATAAACATTATTACCAAATAGTTAGACTTTTACAAGGGTGTCATGCAACATTTTAAGATGTTCAGTATGTCCCATATATATGTGTGTGCGGCCGACCTGGGTTCGATTCCTCTGCCCCTCTCGGAGAGCCCAGCAAGCTACCGAGAGTATTGAGCCCAAGGGGCAGAGCCTGGCAAGCTACCCGTGCGTATTGGATATGCCAAAAACAGTAACAATAAGTCTCTCAATGAGAGACGTTACTGGTGCCTGCTCAAACAAATTGATGAGCAACAGGATGACAGTGACAGTGATATATGTATATATATATACATATATACATATATCACGATATATATGTTATTCAGAAATCTTATCAGCCTCCTTCAGAAAGTCATTTCATTTTAAAAGAATCAAATTTTCTTTCTCTTTTTGAGTTTAAATTTGTTTTGTTTTGTTTTGGGGCCACACCTGGTGGATGCTCAGGGGTTACTCCTAGTTCTGTGCTCAGGGATTACTCCTCGTGGACTCAGAGGACCATATGGGATGCCAGGAATCAAACCTTGGTCAGACTCGTGCAAGACAAGCACACTATTCACTGTACTATTTCTCCTGCCCCTTGAGTCCAAATTTTAGATGAGGTTTTTTTTTTTTTTTTTTTGCTGACCCTCTATATCTGCATTCGCAATCAAGGTAAAACATGGGCAACCCTGCAGTGCCCAGAGAAGATCATCCAGCACATTCAAAGCACCAGAGTCAACCTAAACTGAAACTGAGAAGAGAATCACACGGCAATATTATCACAGATCCACAATGTATTGTTCTAATCTTGCACTCAGCTATTGGACTCCACCAGATGTACTCACCAGAGAAGTGTGCCATCTATCAGGGCACGCACACATCACAAAACTCATACCAGCTAGCCATGCATTTCACCAGTGACAGCATCGCTTTATGACCTTACTGGGTACTGGCCCCTTTAATTTCACTTCCTTATTCTGTACGATCATTGTAGGAGTGTGAATGAGCAGGGATGCATTTCAGAATAGGACTTACTAGTGCAAAGGTAAGCACTCTCTGATCAAAAACAGCCTGTGAGGGGCTGGAGCAATAGCACAGTGGGTAGGGCATTTGCCTTGCACGCGGCTAACCCAGGTTTAATTCCCAGCATCCCGTATGGTCCCCCTAGCATCGCCAGGGGTGATTCCTGAGTGCAGAGCCAGGAGTGACCCCTGTGCATTGCCGAGTGTGACCCCCCAAAAAAGCAAAAAAAAAAAAACCAGCCTGTGATAAATGTTCACGTGGACACACATCTGCACACAAAGCTCATGAACAGAGTTGACCCAATGAAACATAAATTATTTCTAAAAAGAAACATGAACTCAGTGCCTGAAAACTCTTTGAAACTCACTAGTGTTCCCTGCTACAGGCTATAAACCGGAGCTGTAAGTAAGAGCTTAGCCAGCTGGGCTAGAATATGAAGGTAACCAAGGCAGATGCTTTTCTGGAGGAGAAAGAAGAGTGGAGAAAGAAGGTTCTGGAAAGATAGGGACCTGGACAGGCATCTGCCGTGTGCCAGCAATGGTAACCTCTTCCCCATCACCCCCACAGCTCCTTGCATAGTGGGCACCATTGTTGAGCTATGATTCCCTTCAGATTCTGCACCAGGAAAATGACACCCAATATCCAAGCTCTGGTCCACTCAAGTCCAGATCCTTCCCACCAGGCCTCACTGCCACCCAGCAGGCCTCCTGGTTTTACAAATCAAGAAAGGGCAAGTTGGGGCTGGAGTGATAGCACAGCAGGTAGGGCGTTTGCCTTGCACACAGCCGACCCGGGTTGAGTCCCAGTGTCCCATATGGTCCCCTGAGCACCACCAGGAGTAATTCCTGAGTGCAGAGCCAGGAATAACCCCTGTGCATTGCCGGGTGTGACCCAAAAAGCAAAAAAAAAAAGAAAGAAAGAAAGAAAGAAAGAAAGAAAGAAAGAAAGAAAGAAAGAAAGAAAGAAAGAAAGAAAGAAAGAAAGAAAGAAAGAAAGAAAGAAAGAAAGAAAGAAAGAAAGAAAGAAAGGGCGAGTTAGTGCAGGAAGTAGGGTAACCGGCTCCTGAAAATAGCCTGAGCGTGGCCATGCTGTTCGAGACACAAGCCCAGGAGTGGGGGCGTTCATGGAGCAGCGTCTAGTGGGCGGCACGGCTGTAGGACAGCCTGTACACTGGGCCTCCGGGGCCAGCAGAGTCACCTAGTCACTCTCCAGTCACCCGCCTGCAGATACCTCAGCCGTCTCCTGAGTCCCGACCACGTGCTAAACACTGCACAGAGGATGTGGACACAGACAAGCGGAGGGGACACGGCCCTGTTCTGACAGCTGTGGGTCAAGGAAGATAATCAGACAAGATAGTAAGTAAATAGACTCCCTGGGAAGTAGCTTCAGGGATATTCTCCTTCTCTCTGCTACCCCTCCACAACAATGTAACTCTAAAATAATAGCATTTTTTTCTTTTGGGGTCACACCCAAAAAGATGCACAGGGGTCACTCCTGGCCCATGCACTCAGGAGTTGCCCCTGGCAGTGTTCAGGGGACCATATGGGATGCTAGGAATCGAATGCCCCATCCACTGTGCTATCACTCCAACCCCAATAATAGTATTTTTTAAAAAATCATGAAATTGCTGATAGTTGTAGCTAATGTTTTCAGAGCATTCATTTGTACCAGGACCCTTGTACCTTTGTACCTGATAACTCCGTGCTTGGGTTATCCCACTGAAGTCTCAACCCCAGTACAGTCCGATGAGCTAGTCTTGCTCTGGGCATTTTGCAGAGGAGGAAATGGGCTATTTCAGGGGCTTCCAGGCAGGTACACAAATTCCTGAAATCCCTGACTAAGAGTGCTCAGAGCCAGCACAGGGACCAGAGGTGGTGCTGGAGATTAAACTAGGGTAGGCTACATGCAAGCAGGGCAAGCACCTTATCTGCCATACTATCTCTCTGGCCCCAGATTTTTGGTGGGGTGGGAGGAGAGGTGGGAATAACCTCAAGTTGCCTCTTCCTGTTCCTAGGCCTTTGTTCAAGAGCAGCCGTGAGCCCATGACAATTCCACATCCACGTCTCCACCTTTCCCCGCTCTCTTGATTCAGTGCTGAACTAAAGTTCTACATAGCAAAACCCCACAAAGGCACGTCCGGCCCTCGTGGCGGGGACACCTCTGAGAAGCCACAGATCAGGAACAGCATGAAGTCACTGTTCTTTAAAAACTCTGGGCCACCTGCAGAGAAAGCCCCTTAAAAACGGCAGGAGAGGGGGCTTCGGTCTCGGCCACCACAGTCCTTGGGTACCGGCTGTGCGTCGTGAATGGGACATGGCATTTCAGAATTCTGTAGAGCTATTTCCTTTTGTTCAACTAATTTAATTTACCAAATGCCCCTGGGAGAGGGGCGGGGGGGCCAAGATGCTGACTCCACAGATCCTGAAAAATCAACGTTTTTCCCTCCTCTGAGATGGCTCTCAGAGAAATTACAGTCGATTGTTGTCTGCTGGCTCCTTGCAACTTTACCTCTGTCAAAATGCAGCCCCGGCAGGTGTGAGGAAGAATGGCAGCAGAACTTGAGTGAATACCCACATCTGTTTTTGGAAAAAGGGAACAGAAGCAGCACAGAAGGAAGTAAGAGAGATAATTGCTGGCTTGAACCGCGATACATTTTACTTGTGGGCAGAAGGCCAGCTTACAGCAGGCGGAGGATGCAGGCCCATCTTATTGGAATTCAGGGGTGGGCCTCCATTCTTGTCCGGAGACAGCTGTAAACCAGCAGCCCATGGCATCCCAATCAGGCACCAAATTTTGTCAAAGAATGCTGATATGTACAGAACCAGCCCTGTCGGCTTCAGCGGCACCCCTGCCTGGTGAAATGACAGTCAATCTCTGATTCCAGATGACAAGGACTGGATAAAAACTTAAAACAAATGGTGACCTTTCCAAAGATTAATTTGTTTACCAACAAAATGTTCCCTCTTTGTCATCCTAGATGGGGGTGACCTTCACTTTCCTGGATCTGGGCTGAAAGGATGCTGACTATAGTCATCTGTTAAGTTAACTCCATCTCAGCAATTATTCCCTTTTTTATTTTTAGTGACAAGAAGGGTTATTAATTCACTCTGCTTCTTGTTATGGTTTATAAATGCAACAAGCTCATTCTGAATTACTGCAGTGTAACATCAATTTGTTTAAATCTAATTCTGCTACCGTTGCCAAATTATGTTGTGACTGTAATTGTGGCCATATGCATGGGCTTAAAACACAATCATGTTTTGAAATCGGCCCTTTTTTTCTCTTAACCCACCACCCCCCTTCCCGCCGCCCACCCTTGACTTCGGGTTTTTCTAATCATTTGACATGAACACAATTGCCTCACTTTCCATTACTTTATCATTTCAGAAATGAATGTGCTTTCAGTGGGAGAGATTACTACGTACACCCCAGCTGAAACAGTAAAGAATGAAACTATGATTTGTGAAGTGCGGTTGCTACCCAGCGAAGTTGGTGGAAAACAATGCATAACATATGACTCATAAAATCTAGAAATCATAATAGTATTAAATTCCACCTCATGAATAAATAAAAGATTCTAAGTTTACATTGCATTATATATTTATTTATTTGGAAAGGGGGACCAAAGAACTGGTATAATTCTGCAGCAACTCATATCTTGCCAAGAAGAAAAATGTCTTTATGATTGTTTTCTAGGTCATAATAGTTATAATCAGAGTTATTTGTATAGCAATTCAAAGCAATGTTTTGTTTGGCTATTTTGTTATGCATTCATAATCGTTCTTTTAAAATTCATGTTAACAGATACATGTTTCAAGCCTTTTAAGAAACCCTTTTTACTTAAAAAAAATAAATCAAAGTCAAATTTTCTGTAGATCTTTTAATGTGCTGCATTAAAAAAGTGTAACTGGAACCAAACATCAGTGGGTAAATTGAACAAATCAGGTATTTTTCATTTCCTCAATCTACAAGGCTCAACTCAAAAAAAAGAGGGGTAATTTGGGACTTCTCAGGGGTGGAAGGTAGATTTAAGACATTGCAGAATTCACCAGTGAGTTTCACTTTTCATGTTTATTTTTGTAACTGTCTTTCTCAACAATGTAAAACTTTGAAGGCAGTTTTGTGACAGGTGTGTGGTGGGGGGGATTTGGGGGGACTGTATGTGTCTTTTATGCATTAAAATCTTCGCATCTTCACCTTTTATTAGAAAAAGATACACCTCTGCATTGAATAGAGAAAATACTAGTTTCTAGGAACCAATCATGCAAATTAGCTCTATATTCAAATTTGCTCTGTCAAATATGTCTCCGATTATTCACAGGCTTTGACAAGCTGTTCGAGTTTCATCAGGAGGAGGGAAACACATCACCCTGAGCAGCCAAATAACCCTCCTGTTTGCGCGCAGAGGGTCACTCTCAAAGCGAATCGCTCAGTACGGTTTCTCCAATGAACTGTAGACTCAGCACCAGGCACGCGGCTTCGGTTTGGGTAAGTGCTCTCAAAATCATTTTTATAATAAGTGTAAATCACAACTGCATTTATTCCCAAATGCTCAACATAATTGTTTCAGGCCAAGTACCTTTCTGGCTCTCCTAGAGTGCTTTTGCGACGCTGATTCTGTTTTATAAATTTTAATACCAGTTCTCAGTCCCAACAGCTGACAGAAATATCAATTGATTGATAGATGAATATGTATGTATTAATATAAACTTGGAGGACCATCAATTGGATTCACATGCCAGCAGTCAGTTGAGCAGAAGGTACATGATCGTTCCTGAATTTTAAAAGGCTCTGGGTGTAGAGTTCTAGGGAGTCAAGTTTCATAGTGGGAAAGAATTTTTAACGCAATAACTGAGTACATATTATCTCTATTCCATACAAGTAAAAACATTTTGCCAAATCCTTGAGTTGAGTTGAAAATGATAAGCACAATATCCAAAGCTCTCGTCCTATTTGGCAATTGGGAAAATATACAGTGAATTACAGAGATTCTGCCCCCCCCCCCTATTTTAGGTATCATTTTCAGTTCCCTATATTTACGCCTGAATCTTTGTGGAGATTCATGGGAACAATGCATAATCTTTTCTAATTTGAAAGATCAGCCTTTTAAAACTTCAACCCTCATCAACAAAAGTTTACACAAAATGTAGTAGCTGCCCGAGGCTGTGAAACTTCAGCACTGCACCAGCTAAGCCAATATTAATTCTAGAGTGAAAGGGAAAATCAACAACAAAAGAGAAATCTGCTGCTGTTATGACCAGAGAAATAATATTTTTACTTCAGGGGTTTGGAGCTCAGGGGACGCAGATGAAAACACTTCCACATTATTCACAGTGACATTTTAAATAAAGTTTCAGCAGAAATAAAAACAGCTAACTTTCTGATTATTTCTTAGACTATAAAAGTATTTCAGTGATAAAGTATTCTTCCACGAAATCTATTTAGCATTACCATAACACACACACATAAAGAAAGTAAATATATAATTCAGGGTGACTTGGAGTAGGCAGTTGAATATGTCTATGGAAATTTGGAAGATGAATCTAAGAGACTGCAGACGACGCTGGTTAGGAGTGGTTTGTGCAATGTAATTCTAAATTTAATTCTGTTTCCGAATTTTGATTTCACTGCAGTATACCTTTAGGAGCTTTTAAGAGGTGCCCAAAGCTGAAAACGTATTTTCAAAAGTGCAGCTGTCACCTCAGTTGAATGTTTACAGTATTAGAAATGATACTCAAGAAACACAACTTCCCAATTGCTAGGTAGCGTGGTCTGGAGAAAACGTGACACCACAGAAAGAATATAGTCCTTGCTTTGGGACACTTAGTAGCCAGTGAATGCCAAAAATAGGCACAAGCTCTGAGATTCCTTCCTGCCAAATGTGATTATCTTTCCCTTGATGTGACTTAGCTCATAGAAAAGATTAATCCCTGCTTGCTTCTGAGAATTATCTTGATATTTTTATGTGTTGCATCGGAGGCTGGTCTTGCGCTGTAGTTTTCTTTGGATTTTTCTAGAGCTTAGCCAGCTCTCAAAGAAAGGAAATATTTAGAATGTCCCTTGTCTGTTTTACTCAATTATGTTCTTCTTGTTAAAATGACGGCACATGATCATTCAGAAACGACCAATAGAGGAATCTGAATGAGCTACGAGCTACGATCAGCTCTTTTAAAAAGCAGATTTACAATTTCTAAATATGTCTAAATGGAAAGAATATCATTCCATGCCATCTTTGAAAAAAATCTGTAAGATAAAAGGGTAAAATTCTTGGCGGAAAAATGGACAGTTTAATCGTATGCGACTAAAAATGCCTCTTTCACTCTTTTGTGAAAGCCCATAAAAATCATTCATTACTCACATGTATCTTTCTCTGCTTAATATATGGCAAACTGATCCCATATTTGGTGCTCACTGCAGCTCGGTGGTGGATGTTTTCAGGATCCTGCTTGACTTTTATCCCTATCTTGTTCTGAAACAAAAGAAACAATGAAACTTCTCTGCCTGCTAAACAAAACTGCTTACTAACATTTGATACCCTCCCAGGAATGCGGAGTGCGTTGGAAAAATCATTATATTCATGGAATTCTCACCAGAAACACATCTATGAAGGTATGAAGGGCTTTTATTGATAAAGGCTAATTGCTCTCTTTCATTCTCCGGAAAAGAACTTTCTGTAGCTTTTCCTTCCGTTTCTCCTGCTCACACAAATAAAGTCCCCAGACATGCTGACTTTCTCAGATCTCACGCCGAAAACCCACCGTGGTAGACAAAGGACTAGATTCCTTCCCCTGGGTTTATTTTGAGCTTTCCAGGTCACAGATTTTGCTGGTGGAATCTATACTCCAGATACACAGGTAGAGGGCTCCCTTGATCTGTTAATGTGCCCATGGTCCTCAACGGAGAATTCCAGGTAAACATCTGCTGAGGCTTGAGAAATTTACCACCAGAAATTTCTCCACCTTCAGCGAGTTTTGTTAATTCTAAGGAAAAGCCTCACTTTCATGAGAAAAAAGAAAATAAGATAAAAAACAGTGCCTCGGAGCCAGATTTTCCTTACTTGAAGTCATATGGATTCAAGGCAAGTGCCCTCCCCGCTGTACTGTCTCTCCTGGCCCCATACAGCTGAGGTGCTCAAGTCTGGCTTTCTCCCACGCCTCTTCCACCAAAATGGGACAGAGATGCTGAGAGGACCAGTTCCAGTTTTTATGGAGGCCGGGTTCCAGTTTTTCTACCCCAGACCGCCTGCATGTGACGGCGGAGTAAGTCACTTGCCCTCTCTGGAAGTCCATTTCTTGTTAGCAAACCCAGCCGTTAAATGTGACGGTCTCTTGAAGCGTTTGTTAGTTCTCTGCCACCCTTCACCCTCCTGGCTTGGAATTCTGTGGCTTGAGGCTGCCAGGTCCGTAGGTCCTTAGGAACATGCTGCAGGGGAACCCTCTCTCCTTAAAAGCATGTGGTTTAGTGGGTTTTCACATGTTCACAGAATTGTACCATCGCCACACCAAAAAGAAGCACATTCCCCAACCACCTCCTCCTCCTCCCAGCTCCTGGAATTTCCAATGGACTTTCTGTCTCCCGGACATGGCCCTTCTGGACATTCCCACCAATGGAATCACACCATATTGGCCTTTTTACAAGGAGGTCTGGGGCCAGCAGGGACAGTACAGCGGGGAGGGCACCTGCCTTGCACATGGCTGCCCTGGGTTCCATCACTACCTCCTAGGGTCCTCTGAGCCCTGCCGGGAAAGATGCCTGAGCACCGCTGGGTGCTGCCAAAACCAAAACAGAAACAGATGCCACGAAAAAGGACGTATTGTGGACAACCAAGAAACTGATTTCCTTTCGATGAAGGGTCTTAGTTGTGCGAGTAACCAGATGCCAGTGTTGAATGAGAGTGACTGGATGCCAGTGTCAAGTGGGCACGAGGAGCCAGAAAGTGTTGTCCCTGGGCCGGCCATTTACTTGCTAGCACCTGTTTCAAAACGGCCCAGGCCTCATGTCCAAGTGCAGGGAAGGGCTCCCAACACCAACAAACTCCGTCCTGCTTCGATAGGATTTCCCAGCATAGCCCCACACCTCCCGTGACTCTTCAGTAGCAGTTTTAAGCCTAATCTCCAGATGGCTACACTCAACTGTCCACTTAGCTGAACTCACATGGGGAACACAGGCTGCAGAGAAGGTACTTCTGGCTCCTCCTCTCCGAGGCACCCAGGATGGCCAAGGGGCCTCCTTCTACACGGCTTCCCTTCCTCGGGAATCCATACTTCTGGGGCTACTGCCAGGGTTCTGCAGTGAGGTGGGTGCCTCTTCTTATTTCCAGACTCATTTCCGTCCTACCAGGGAAGGGCGCGTTGCTAATACACCTTCTAGTGACTGGATGTGGTTTACAGGAGGTTTTGAAACGTGGGTTCTGGATACAACTGATGGTGTTAGCTTCATCTTAGATGCTTCAACAAAGCTTAGATGCTTTGTTTTCTAGCTATGTTAGAAAAGTTTAATTCTGGCATCATGGCTCAGTGGACGGTGGGTGGTTTCTGTGGCTTATCAGCTTAGTGTGGCCTTAGGGCTGGGTATGAAGGAAGAACATGGCTAAAGAATAGTTGGTAGAGCTAACAGTAAAAATCAAGTTGATTTTACCCATTTTTTACATTTCTGGGGCACTGGACACATATTTCTGGAATAAAGCAAATAGAAATCCAACAGAAATGATAGATTATAACAGAAGTCCCTTACTAGTAGGCTCCTAAATTAATGGCTAAGGTTCCTTCAATAGTCAATATTCTAATATTTGCTGTTTTGGTTCCACAGGATGTAGCTATCAAATTATTAATTTGTAGCATGCAAGATTTACTCTCCCTTTAAAAAATATATAAAAGGACTCTACATTCCTGTAACATCAACACATCAAATGTATTTTCTGAAAATCACTACATTCAAAACTTAAATTTATCTTACCAACGGTTGCTAGAGCTGTATGGGCACATTCTTGTTGGCATAAATGGCATTATCAGACTCAGTCATAAGAGTTCTCCAGAAAACCAATTACAGATTTACAGAAACAAAAACAAAATTAATCATTTCATTAAGCAGAAAAGCAGGCTCTGGGTAATGATCGTTTTTTACAAACAAGAAGATGAATATCAGAAATAATTTCAGAAAATTTTCTTCAATTGGTCAAGAAAAGATAGCAATTTATTTAATCTATCTTGAGCCACTAAAACAATCCAAACTTGGTAGTCTTCCCTTTTGAGAGTAATTACAAGCAGATATATCAAATGTGACTCTCATTTAGACTTTGGTTTGTAAGAACAAAAGTTATTATCAGAGCCAATTACTGTTTTACCTACATGGGTGCACAGAAGCAGGGAGCTCAATTTTCATCTCATCAGTGATTTTGTGGTATTTATTTTATTACTATGCCCACAAAGCGATGTGAGAAGAAAATGGCTTATGCTATTAAAACTAGGGCTTGGACATGAGAGGCGAAGGATACTTTTAGAAGAAGTTCTGAATTAAACACACTAGGCAGCATATAATACCAGCTCCCCAGACATGGCCAGACCATAAAATGACATACATCTGAGCTGTAGATCCCGCACAGAGTAATCAAAATTGAAATGCTTCACAAACAAAGTTGAGACAGACTGTTTCCTAAGTTACAGTGTCAGCAGCATAGCGTTATTCTCAACGGTGTCTGCTACGTGGAATGCTTTCTGCAGTACATACTGCTTAATATCCTGTTCCCAGTGGTGAGAGGCCTCTGCTGTTTAATCTCAAACCCAGAAATAAGAAAAAAGAAATCCAGTTACCTTTAATGCTCTTACTCTTTCAACCATCATTATATTTAATGGGAAGAACAACAGATGCCAATGGCTTGGTTCAAGCCATATGATCTTGATTGCCCATTTGTAAAACTGGGTTGCAATATATCCCCTGATGTGATTTGGGGTTAGAGCAGCCTACATGATCTACATGATGGGTGTGAGGCCCTCGGTTTGATCCCGAGCACGCATACACACACACACACACACACACACACACACACACACACACACACACACACACTCCTGTGCTCTATCTTCACAGGATTACTGACAAGATTTAAATGACTATTTTAAGTGTCTTGAAAATGATAAAGTACTATTGAGGCACTTATTGGCCTGGAAAACTATAGGCTCATCCTTCAAACCCATGTTCTCCCTTGGACACGTATCTTGCTTGCTTGTCTATGTATCTTCATTTGCCTATTTCCACTCTGGAGAAGCCTGTTCTCTCTCGAACTCTCCCTTTATCTACCCATGAGTTTTTCTAAGTAAGTTTCAATGAAACTATATATGTTTAAAAAACTGAATACAGTGAATTTAAACACTTAAAATAAGACATCTTGGGTAGGAGAGATAGAACAGCGGGTGGGGTGGTTGTCTTGCATACGGCAGACCCAGGTTCCATCTCTGACACCACAGATGGTCCCCTGAACACCACGAGAATGATCCCATGAGCACAGCCAGATGTGCCCCCCTAAACAAAATCTAATAAAACATCTCTCCTTCCCCTCAATTAGTATCAATAAAATTATTCTAATCAATACAACTGAAAAAAGTAATGAAAGTTGATAAATGGTAACACTTGTCTTGCTTTTCCTGATAACGTACTTTTTGGATACACTAAAGCTATTAAGGAAAAGTTCTTCAGAGAAACCAATAACTGCAAAGGAAGGATAGAATTATAAATTCACTTTAAAATCCTTAATGAAATCACACTTGGTAAACATCAGTGATTGCCAATACCACTGGGCAGGCAGTTGTGGGAAACATTAAAAGGATAGATTGCGCTGGTAAGAACTGCATTCGCTGATCAATCTTAATACCTTTATGAGGAAAGTTATTGCCCTCTCTTTGCTAGAAGAGGAAGCAGCACCTATGATGCACTCCATCAAAGCTTCCCTGAAGTTAATCACATTGATAAGAAATGGTAGGACAGAGGGACACAGCATTATTAGATTGCAATCAGCCAGATCTCATCTATGGGAAAAACCTACGCCATAAGTGATGTTGTTTCTTTAACAATAAATGACATTCTTTTTATTGAGAGAAAATTCATGTAAAAGAAAGGACATTTCAAGGACACATTTTCACAGATCTCCGAAACAGGTTGCCACACTATACTCACTGGCCCCTGAAATACTGATATCCCCCTGCCACAGTCTAGAAACACACACATACTCATTCTCTCTCTCTCTCTCTCTCTCTCTCTCTCTCTCTCTTTCTCTCTCTCTGTCACCTCGGTTCTTGGGTAAGCATAAATGAATTTTTTAATGAAGAAAATTAAATTATACATAAAACAAGAGGCAACATATTCACATCCTGATTCAAACAACAGTAAAAAGAGCTATTTTCATGGGACCAGAGAGACAGTACAGGGGGCAGGACTGAATAATGGCTGACTGATTTCAATCCCTGTAACCCATAAGGTTCCCCAAGCCTTGCCACAAGTGAACCCTGAGCATAGATCCAGGAGAAATCCCTGAGAACGACTGGATTGCCACTGCTCAAAAAAACAGTCTACTTTATGACAAATAGGGACATCTGAACAAGGGTAAGTGATGATACGATATAATGATTTAATAAGAAATGCATTGTTGGAATCTTTTAAAATCCTTATTTGAGAGTGTTCATGGTAAAATTATATGATGCCTGGGATTTGCTTTAGATGACCTCACCCCCAAAGGAAAAGGGACAGATGAAATAAGAATGATAAAATTGTAGTCACTATTAAAGCTAGGTGATAACCTTGGACTTTTATTCTATTTTTGTTTTGTTCAAAAAATCAGTCCTCATACCAAAAAGTCCCATGTGAAATGAAATGTAGTTAAAATGCAGTTATTCATCATTTAATATCATTTTGACTCCAGCATCCAGGGCACTGTCCTCTCTCTCTCTCTCTCTCTCTCTCTCTCTCTCTCTCTCTCTCTCTCTCTCTCTCTCTCTCTCTCTCTCTCTCTCTCTCTCTCTCACCTCCTTGCTAAGACTGCTCAGACCAGCTGCCACCTAAACTGTCCCGGATTCATAAAACCTTGTGAATTAACTCCCTCTCTGCAGATGTGCCTGGCCCAATTTTCTGGTCTCCACTGGAATTGATTCACTGGGCGACTGGGGAGAGGGTGAACCAACATATTGGCTCCCATTCTCTGCCAGGCAGCACTGATGACTTAGTCTTAATATGAGAAGAGGGAGAAAGTTATATCATTACTATTTTGCCAGTAACAATGATTGGTGAAGGTTGGGTGACTTTCTCAAGGACTCACTGCCCCAAAGCGGAGGGTCTGAATTTGATCCAACTCTGAGTCCTCCCCCTGTCACAACACACAAGGACTTTTAAGGCAGTGCTCAGTTGCCCCAGGGAACCTGAGAAGTCACAGCCTTTCCCATGGGTTGCTACTCAGAAGATATGGTGGGGCCCCACTCGATCGCAGCCTCCAACCGGGCCCTTCACTTGTCAGTCCAGGAAGCAGGATGAATGCTGGCCTTCGGATGTCAGCTGTGAGTTCCAGGCAGAAGGGAGAGAGGGGGAGAAGGGACACAGAAGCACAAGCAGCCCTTCTGGGGAAGGCTGAACCCCTGGAGAGGATTGGATGGAAGAACAAGTGGCCAGCAGAACCGCCTGAAAGGCTAAGAAAGAACACATCTGTTTCCTTCCACACTGAGCTGAATCCTAGTCCCGCACGGAAGGCAGCTTCGGTTGGTCCTGGGTATGGGCAGAGAACTGGGGACTCCTGCCACAGTCAACCACTCGCAATAGGGACCAAATGTGTATGAGACAAAAGTGCTAAGTTGTGAAGAAATCAGAGTTGGGGGGGGGGTGAGCAGCCTGCAGCGGGGGAGGGGGTGGGATTAACCCTACGTGTTTTAGGCTTCATCAGTGAGTTGTCCCTTACCCAAAACTGAGGAGTTAGCTCCACAACTAGCTATTGTGTTATTTGGGAAACTGTGCATTTATCCCAGCTTTTGAAAACTGTCTTTGGAATTACTTATGGGGCCTGCAAAACATTCTATTTTTAAATATTTAAAAATATTTAAAAATATTTTTCATTGAATAACCATGAGATAGCCCATTACAAAGCTGTTCATGATTGGGTCACACAGTGTTCCAACACCCATCCCTCCACCAGTGTACATTTCCCAACATCAATGTCCCCATTTTCCCTCCCCCCTCCATCCTCCAATACCTCCCCACACCAGCCTGCCTCTATGCTAGGCACTTTTTTTCTTCTTCTCTCACTCTTTCTCTCTTTTTTCTCTATCTCCCTCACCTTTTCACTCTTTCACTCTTTCTTTCACTCTCTCTCTCTTGCTCTCTTTCTCTACCTCTCTCCATCCCTCTTCTTTTGGGCATTGTGGTTTGCAATACAGATGCTGAAAGGTTATTATGTTATCCCTTTACCTACTTTCAATACTCAGTTCTTATCCAGCATGATCATTTCCCACTATTATTGTTATACTCACAGAAGAGCCTTTAGCAGATGGTATTGTTAGAGTCACTAGGAGATAAATCATCCCAATCTGAGCAAAGATATTGTCCCATCCCCAGTAGTAAGTCTTAGCATTACTAAATGATAATCTGTTTTCTGTAATGTTTTTCACCATGGATTCCACTGGGATTCTGGGAAGTCCAGCTCCTCCTGTGTGCAAGAAGTCCCCGGCATTGCAAACATGCATCCCTGACCCATTAGAGTCTGTCAGTGCTCTGGGAAAGCCGGGTGCAAGGCAAACGCCTTAACCCCTGCACTCTCTCGTTGGCCCTCCAAGAATGCTTTCAACCCTGAAACGATTATATTAAGCACCAGGCCTCCTCACAATATGTGTTGTGTTTCATCTGCTTAAAGACACATATGTTTTCCAGTTCTAACATTTCTAAGACCAGCCTTTCAAATGCCTGATATCAAAAGAAACTTGCCAGTGACTGCCTTCAGCAATAGACTGTGATGCATTGTGCATGAGAATCTGCCCATAATATTGTCACTGCGTTGAGTTTTACATCCTAAATCTGGTTAGATTGCAAGTTAAATTGGTACTTCTAATGGTTGCTGTAAATGTCTTTTGGAAGACTCCATTTTGGGAGGCTGGAGAGATAGTACAGCAGGTGTGATACTTGTCTTATACGAGGCCAATCCAGGTTGGATCCCTGGCACTGCATACGGTCCCCAAGCTCCACCCAGACTGCTCTCTGCGCACAGAGCCCTGAGCATCATTGTGTAGGCCCCAAACAGAACAACAACAAAGATTACCCTTTGGAAACTTAAGTAGAGCTCAGTGGTAGAGCACTTGCCTTGCATGGATGAGGCCATTGGTTTGATCCTCAGTACTGTGACAAAAATAATAGCCCTTTTGATTAATGACTACCAGAAGAGAACAGAAAATGGGATAGGTAATCAGGTCAAAGGAATCAATTAGATGGTGATTGGAACTTTTTTTTTTTTGTAAGTTCACTGTAGTCGGATGCACATGCTGATTTATAACAAAGCACATCTGAAACTTGCATGGTGCTATAATGTGGTGTTACTCTAGTACATCTGTAAAAGTTTGCACCTTGATAAAGCATTAAAACAACATGATTGTGGATATAGAAATTGTCTATTACCAGCCAGCATGACTGTCTCTTGGAAGAGATTCTAGGAAATCTTTTTCCTTGAAAGAGCTAGTGTCCCTAGTTCACAGAATCATTCAGATCCAAACTGTTACCTCTGAAAACCTTCCACTGACTTTCAAGAGACAGTGTTTAACTTTTCGGGAAGGATATTGGGAGGAGAGGGAGTACCAAGGATCAAACGTAGGTCTCCCCCATGCAAGGCAAGTGCTCTGCCTTTGAGCCACATCCCCAACCTGGGATGGGTAATTCTTTTTTTTTTTCTTTTTGGGTCACACCTGGCGATGCACAGGGGTTATTCCTGGCTCTGCACTCAGGAATTACTCCTGGCAGTGCTCAGGGGACCATATGGGATGCTGGGAATCGAACCCAGGTTGGCCGTGTGCAAGGCAAACGCCCTACCCGCTGTGCTATTGCTCCAGCCCCTGGGATGGGTAATTCTTAATAAAAACATGAAACTATGTATTAAAAAAAAACAAGACCTTGAAAATGAAAGCTCAGAATTATATTACAAGTTTAAAGAGGAAAAAAAGATTCAACTTTATAAGTCAGGGTCATAAAAAAGAAATTTGTTATCAGGATCAAATTGCCCAAAGGGATTTGAAAGAATCTTCAGAGTGGAGAATGAAAAAAGCTTACCGTCTAACTTGGTGGTATGGAAGTATGGGCACTGTATATTATTGTTGTTTTTAAACATTACATTTAATGATTTTAATTAAAAGGGAAAGCAAACTTTTTCTTTTAACTAGAAACATTCCTAGAAATGATTTTGACACTATTGAGTTGTGTTAACTTAAAATTAAAGAAATTTCAATACAGCTTTTCTCATTTCTTCTTGGTGATATGTTTTGGGGGTGGGGGTGGGAGTTGGACACACTTGGTGGTTCTCGGGGCTTACTCCTGGCTCTGCACTTAGGGGTCACCCCTGGAAGGGCTCAGAGGACCACATGTGGAGCCAGGGATCAAATTCAGGTTAGCCATGTTCAAAGCAAGCACCTTACCCGCTGTGCTATTCTGATTGGTGATCTCTTCAAAGAATTTTACCATCTCTGGATATTGATCAGAACAAATCTACAGCTTGCTCCAGAGATCATTATCCCTCACTCCAGGACTTGAGGTGAACATTCCGTTGCCTGTTAAGCATTTCCTCTTAGAGATTCCACAAGTATCTCAGAGTCAGCAGAATCTGAATGAGAATCGATCTTACACCCTGCTCTAATCATCATCCCAGCATCTCTCCTGCTCCTCTGTCCTTTATCTCCATCAGTGGCTATAATGATACCCAGTGCCCATAAGTTACCCTTGACCTCACTCTCCTTTGGCCTGTAACCAACAGTTAATTTCTGTCAGTTCTATCAATTGTATCATAAAAGAATGGATAAAAAAAAGGTTTTGTTTTGTTTTGTTTTGTTTTTAATTGTATTGAATCACCGTGAGATAGTTACAAGCTTTCATGTTTGGGTTACAATCACACAATGATCAAACACCCATCCCTCCACCAGTGCACATTCCCCACCACCAATATCCCTGTATGCCCCCCCTTTCCCACCCTCCCCCTGCCTCCATGGCAGACAATATTCCCCATACTCTCTTCTTTTGAGCATTATGGCTTGCCCAATGCAAGCCATATCAGACACTGAGAGGTCATCATGTTTGTTAGAATGGATACCAGGTTTATCTCTCTTTGTGCCCATAGTCAATACAGTAATTCAGAACCTATCAGATTCATCACATATTATCCATATATTGGTTAATGATGCTTCCAGACTCTGAATCCAGACTCTTATGATCTTAAGAATCCTTATGTCCATGCAATGAATTATCTAAGATTAACTGTTGACATAAAACCCCACTTTCCACTTGTGTCATCCCATACTGTCACTGTCACTGTCATTGATGTCATCGCTCATCGATTTGCTTGAGTGGGCACCAGTAATGTCTCCATTTTGAGACTTATTGTTACTGTTTTTGGCATATCAAATATACCACAGGTAGCTTACAAGGCTCTGCTGAGCAGGCGAGACACTCTCGGTAGCTTGCCAGGCTCTCCAAGAAGGGTGGAGGAATCAAACCCAGGTCAGACAAGTGTAAGGCAAATGCCCTACCGCTGTGCTATCGCTCCAGCCTGTCATCCAATATTAAAAAAAATAGAAAGCAAAATTATTGTGTATCTGCTTTCCTATTTTAGTGGATAATGTGCTCAAGTTTTTGCTGGAGTCAAGATCTTAGTACTATCCTTAACTTCTCCCTCTTATCCTCAAGTGCTTTTGATTCTTTCTGAAGCTCTCTGTTCTGTCTTATACTTTCAATCCCTTCACCACCACTCTCATTAAGAAACCATCATCATCTCTTGTCTATGTTATTTCATTGTCTTTGAATTAGTTTTGAACCCTCTAATACTTTCATCAGTCACTATAGAGAAAATGATTTTTTAAATAAATATAATTGTGTCATTACTGCCCTGCTTAGAAGTTTTCATTATCTCCCAATTCCTTAGACTTAAAAGTCTGAACCATTTATTGGAGCTTTATGAGAGTTATTTGCCATCCAACCACATCCTCCGGCTTCTCCCCACTCATATATCATGTCAGACTATATTATCCTTAGTTTAGATAATACTCAATACTCTTCCACCCTGAGTATTTTGACATATTATTCAACTTAGGAACTCTTCTGACCATAATTCCCACTCAACTTTTCCCCATCCTTTATTCTGGCTAGCTGCTCTGATTCTCTAAACTCCATCTCTAAGGAAACTTCCCTGAAGTTCATCCCTTTAACAGATTTTCTGGGGGTCAGAGAGCTAGTACAGAAGTCACTTAACTTGTACATGGCTGACCCCAGTTAATTACAAAATTAAGGCACAGTTTATGCGCCTTAAAAATCACCTCTTAAAAATATGCAGCTGGGTGGCCCGAGAGACTACATCCTGCCTATTGAACTGACGGTGTCAGTCCTTTCCCTGACACCACATAGTGTACATTCAGCACTTGCCAAGGTGCTCCTGGGCAGAGAGTCAGGAATAACCTCTCAGCAGTGCTGGGTGTGACCCCCAAAACAAAATAATTATAAGTAAGGTGTGTAAATCTCAGGGCTAGACAAATGGAGACATTACTGGCGCCCGCTCAAACAAATCGATGATCAACATGCCACAACATGGCATGACTGTGATACAGTGACAGTGTGTAACTGTAATGGTATTTCGCAGAATTCTAAAATCTGTAAGATCTCTACTAATTCCAGAACATTTTCACCACCACCATCCCCCCAAATGAACCTGATACCCATGAGAAGTCTCACCCTCTACCCGCCCCCCCCCCACCCTGCCCTGCACATCTCAGTCCCTGGCAAGCATGCATCTGATTTCTCCCTCCATAATTTCCCTGTTCTTACCTTTGATCTTGGAAACAGAGATGGAAATACACTGATTGGCCTTTGGGGTTGCCATAATTTATCCTTAGATTCCAGAGGAAAAGCAAATGATTTTTGATCAAGTTCACTTGGAAGCAACCTAAGCAAAAAATAAAAATAAATTTGATATCTTAAAACGTCTAACCAATATCATTTCAATAATTATTCTTCCTAGTTAAGATTATATTTCATAGAAAACAGTTTACAGGCCACTGTAATAAATTGGACTGATCTTTAGCAGTTTTACCACCCAAACACTGCGGTTGTTTATTAAACATAAGAACATCCAAGTCTGATAAAGATCATCATAGCATGAAATAAAAATCTTCCCGGCTGAGTTTATGTGGCTCACAACCCTCAGAGTTACAACAATAGAAAATATTTCTTGGTAAAGACAAATACGTAATGTATTTTGTCTGTCCTTTTGATTGTATTCCACAATGTCAAATATATTCAATAACCTAGCCCCTAGGCAGCTCATATTTAATTCTTTAAACTTCTGCTGTTTCAGTCAATTACAGAGACTCAAGAAATCGTGGTGGCTCAAGGTTTAAGCAATAGTTCCATGGTGGCATGTGGAGAATGTAAACAAAACAAAAGAGAAAAACTATAAAAGTAAGCAATGTGTGTAGTGATATGCAAATTTTTTTTAAAATTAGGTGGGATATGCTGGGGGGAAAGGCAGCTCAGATAGAGAAGAGACCACCAAGTAAAGGATGCTTGGAGAGCCAGCTTGGGTTGGAAGATGAGTGTTGAAGGTAGACTATGGACCAAACATGATGGCCACTTAATACCTGCATTGCAAACCACAACACCCAAAATGAGAGAGAGGGTAAAAGGGAATGTGCCTGCCACAGAGGCAGGGGGGGATGGGGTGGGGAGGGATACTGGGAACATTGGTGGTGGAGAATGGGCACTGGTGGAGATCTGGGTACTTGACCATTGTATGACTGAAATGTAAGCACGAACGTTTGTAAGTCTGTAACTGTACCTCATGGTGGTACATTTAAAAATAAATAAATAAATAAATAAATTAGGTGGGAGCCACAGTGGGATAAAAGCAGTTGTGTGGACCCTGGATGAATCTCTAGGAGGTGACTGTGCAGGATTCGAACATATGGAACTCTGCTAAATCCCCACTTATAGGTTAGAAAGGTGAAAAATGTGACTTTTTTAGTGGGTGGCCACTGGAAAAGTATAACCCATATATATGCATATATATACCCCAGCATAACCCATAAGATCCATTTCCAAAGTAGTTCTACATAGTTACAAAGAAACACCAAAAAATAAGGGAATATCCTAGAAGGGGAAAGAAGAGACCATCACCCCCAGATTGCCACAGGCACTATGGAAAGACAGCGCAGAACCCCATCATGAGGAGGGGAGGAAGATAGGAGCCCAGAAGCCCCAACATAGAATACCCACATGCAAAATCTCTCTGATAAAGAATTCAGAGATGAAATGGTGAGGATGTTCAGTGAGCTCAAAGAAACAGTGGAACAGACATCCAATAAAATACAGGAGAAAATGAGAACAGAAATAAGAAAACTACAGACAGAATTTCATCAATAAAAAAAAACTTAGTAAATGAAATGAAAAACTCAACGGGTACCCTCAACAGAAGAATGACAGCAGTCGAAGACAGAATCAGTGAGCTTGAGGATGCGCTCCAGAAAGCATACAGGCAACAACAGAAGATGGGAAAAGACCTGAAAATAGCTCAAAGTCAAGTAAAGAGACATATGGGATGAATTCAAGAGAAACAACATAAGAATCATTGGAGCCCCAGAGGGACAGAGAGGTAACACCAATGATGTAGTAACAGTTAAAAAAAAATCATCACTGAAAAGTTCCCAGAGCTGGAAAACGCAGGCCAGATCCAAGAAGTCCAAAGGGTATCAGTTGAAAGAGACCCAATAAAAACACTCGTAATCAGAACATTGAATACCACAGATAGAGATACAACACTGAAAGCAGCAATCAAAAGAGGAAATTTCACACAAAGGATTGCCCCTTAAATTTACAGCAGGCCTAGCGCATGAAACTCTCTAGACCCGAGGCCAATGGTGGGATATAGTTTTAAAACGTAATGAAATGAGCGCCTCACCAAGAATACTTTACCCGGCTAGACTCTCATTCAGAGTTGAAGGAATCATATACAACTGACAAACAACAGCTCAGAAACATCACAGAATCAAAACCAGCCTTAAAAGAAGGACTGAAAGGGCTACTGTGAGGCAAGAAGACAAACCCCACTAGCACAACAACTCTTTTTTTTGTCCCCCAAAAGCCGAATACACATTCTCCTCCAATGCACATTGGACATTCTACAAGATAGACCACATGCTGACATATCTCCAAGACATACCACCACAAAACATACCTATATTAAATCAAGAAGATAGAAATGGTATTGACTATATTTTCAGACCATAATGCACTTAAAATAGAAGCTTATCACATACAGAAGCAGAGAACCAAATCAAACACCTGGAAGTTAAACAGTTCACTACTGAACAACCAATGGGTTACAGAGGAAATTAAAGAAAAAATTAAATGACTCATGGAAACAAACAAGAATGAGGACATAAACTACCAGAATCTGTGGGACACAGCAAAGGCAGTATTAAGAGGAAAGTTTATAGCTCTGCGAGTGTTCATCAGGAAGGAAGAAAGGGCCCACATGAACAACTTGACTCCACAATATCTTATAAAATGACCAACAAAAGGAGCCCAAACCAAGCAAGAGGAAAGAAACAATAAAACTTTGAGCAGAAATTATGGAATAAAAAAAACTCAATCCAAAAAATCAATGAAACCAAGAATTGGTTTTTTGAAATAATTAATAAGACTGATAAGCCACTAGCAAGACACACAAAGAGAAAGATAACCCTAATAAACTGAATGAGAAATAAAAAGTGGAATATCACAATAGAAACCACAGAAATTCAAAAGATTATTTGAAATTACTTTGAAAATCTTTACAGCATGAAACAAGAGAACCTTGAAGAAATGGATACATTTCTGGACTCCTATAACCTCACAAGGCTGAACCAAGAAAATTTGAAATACCTAAACTGACCTATCACTGTTGAGGAAATTGGAATGGTAATCAAAAGTTTTCCCCAAAACAAAGCCCAGGCCCAGATGGATTCACTAGTGAATTCTTTCAAACCTTTAAAGAAGACCTACTACAAATCCTCTTAAAGCTTTTCAAGGAAACTGAAGAAACAGAAGCGCTTCAAACATTTTTTATGAGGCAAATATCACCCTCATACCCAAGGCAGACATAAATGCCAAAAAAATAAAAATTACAAACCAATATCCCTGATGAATATATATAAAAAATTTCTCAACAGAGATAGAATCCAATAGATCATACACCATGAGCAAGTAGGATTCATCCCAAGGATGGTTTAACTTTTGCAAGTCAATCAACATAAGACACCATATCAATAAAAGGAAGGATAAAAATTATATGATCATATCAATAGATACAGAGAAGGTATTTGACAAGATCCAGCAGCCACTTATGATAAAAAAAAAACTCTCAACAAAACGGGAGTCAAAGGAACTTTCCTCAATATATTCAAAGCCATCTACCACAAGTCCTCAACAAGCATTATCCTCAATAGAGTAAAGCTAAAAGCCTTCCCTCTAAGATCAGGCATAAGACAGGGTTGCCCACTCTCACCAATTCTATTCAATATAGTACTAGAGGTACTTGCCATAGCTATTAAGCAAGAAAAAGATATCAAAGGTATCCAGATAGGAAAGGAAGAAGTCAAGCTCACACTATTTACAGATAACATGACACTATATTTAGAGAATCCTAAGGACTCTACCAAAAGGTTCCTAGAAACAATAGATTTATATAATAGAGTGGCAGGATACAAAATCAATACCCAGAAGTCTATGGCTTTCCTATATTCAAAAAGTGAAAAAAAAAAGATATTTTAAAAACCAATCCGTTCACAATTGTTCTTCAGAAAATCAAGTACCTTAGATTTACCTTAACTAAGGTGGCAAGGGATATACATATATATGTATATATATATGCATGTATATATATATATCCCTATAAATTGCTACTGCAACAAATAAAAGAAGACACAAGGAGATGGAGACACATCCCCTGTTCATGAATTGGGAGAAATAACACTGTAAAACTGGCAATGCTCCCTAAAGCACTATATCTATTCAATTCCAACTCAATAAGGATACCCATGGCTTTTTCAAGTGGTGCTGGGAAAACAGGGCAGCTACATTTAAAAATATGAACTCAGACCTTTATCTAATGTCATGCACAAAAGTCAGATCAAAATGGATTTAAGATCTCAATATCAGACATGAATCCATAAAGTGCATGGAATATAGGCAAAACCCTCCATGACATTGAAGTCCAAGGCATCTTCAAAGATGAAACACCACTGACCAAGCAAGTGGAAGCAAAGATAAACAAATGGAACTGCATGAAATTAAGAAGCTTCTGCACTTCAGAAGAAACACTGCCTAAGGTACAAAGACAACCATGTAATGGGAAAAATTATTTATCCAATATCCATCTGATAAAGGGCTAATGTCAAAGTTATATAGGACACTGGTAGAATTTTACAAGAAAAAAATCCAACCCCCATCAAAAAAATGAGGAGTGTAATTGAACAGAAACTTCCTCAAAGAAGAAATTTGAATGGCCAAAAGACACATGAAAAAACGCTTTACATCACTAGTCCATCAAGGAGATGCAAACCAAAACAACAATGAGATATTATCTTACACCACAGGGACTGGCATACATCCAAAAGAACAAGATTAACCATGCTGGCTCAGATGAGGGGAGAAAGGGATCTCATTCATTGCTGGTGGGAATGCTGACTGGTCAGCATTTTTGGAAAACAATATGGACATTTCTCAGAAACCTAGAAATTGAGCTCCCATTTGACCCTGCAACACCACTTCTGGGAATATACACTGGGGGCCCAAAAATACACAGCAGATACATTATCTGCACTTCAACGTTCATTGCAGCACTATTCACAATAGCCAGCATCTGAAAACAACCTGTGTGCCCGAGAACAGATGATTGGATAAAAAAAAACTATAGTACAATGGGATACTAGACAGCTGTTAGGAAGAAAGAAGTCATGAAATTTAAGTGGATTGACATGGAGAGTATCAAGTTGAGTGAAATGAGTCAGAAGGGAAAGGACAGATATAGAATGATTGTGTTCATTTATGGGATATAAAATACACACACATATGAGACTAATATCCAAGGTGAGGGTAAACAGAGGCCAGGAGGACACGCCAATGGTTGGAAGCTTGCCACAAGAGTGTGTGGGAAGGTGAAGGATATACCTGATAACCTTGCATTGCAAACCATAGGCCCAAAAGGAAAGAGAGAGGGGAGAGACAGAGAAAGAGGGAGAGAGACAGACTACAGAGAGAGAGACAGAGAGAGAGACAGAGAGAGAAGAAAAGTGCCTGCCATCGTGGCAGGTGGTGGGATGAGGCAAAGGGTGGGAGGGAAACTGGAACCATTGGTGGTGGAAAAAGTACACTGGTGAAGGGACAGTGTTGGAACATTATATGACTGAAATGCAGTCATGAACAACTTTGTAAATGTATTTATCACTGTGATTCAATTAAAAAATAAATAATGGGGAAAAAATTGAAATGAACTTGGAAGCAGTCCCTAGTTCTTTCCAGTAGCCAATGCAGTGAAAACCCACCTCAACTGCCCACAGCTTCTAACTGGGTGAAGGCCAACTTTTGTAAAATTATTCTTAAAAACAACTTTGGGTGTCGTTTCTGCCCCCACGCTTGCCTCACAACAAGCCAAGAACTGGAGGCATTGCAAACAGCCCTTCTCAGATCAGAGATCCCAGGGAAAACCCGAAGGGCCACTCAGCCTAGTCCCCCTGGGGACCTGGAGCTCCAGGCACAGCAGGACGGCCCAGTGTGGGGACCTGCGTCAGAAGCTCTGAGGGGCCCACACACCCGGGAGCTTCACCTCCCTCCACATGCCGTATTCGCGCTGTGCCAAGCAGCAGCAGCCCCAAAACATCCTTTCCCTGTTCTTCTAGGGGAGAGGGAACCAGTTCCAAAGATGCCCAGAGAGAACACATGCCAGAGAGAAGTCTGTGTTCTGTGTTCTCTGCTCCATGCTCTGTGCTCTGAGCTCCATGCTCTGGGCTCCATGCTCTGGGCTCCATGCTCTATGTTCCCTGCTCCATGCTCTGTGATCTGTGCTCTGTATTCTGTGTCTGGGCTCTGTGTTCTGGGCTCTGTATTCTGGGCTCTGTGCTCTGTGATCTATGTTCTGTGTTCTATGCTCTGTGCTCTGAGCTCTGGGTTCTGTTCTGTGCTCTGAGCTCTAGATTCTACTCTGTGCTCTGAGCTTTGGGTTCTGTGCTCTGGTTCTGTGTTCTGTGTTCTGACCTCTGGGTTCTGTTTTGTGCTCTGTGCTCTGAGCTCTGTGTTCTAAGTTCCGTGCTCTGTGCTCTGAGCTCTGGGTTCTGTTTTGTACTCTGTGCTCTGTGCTCTGAGCTCTTACTCTGTGCTCTGTGCTCTGTGTTTTGTCATGTATGATGGCATTCAATAAAAATTCTTTTTTTATACATATATAGAATATGCCACGGGTAGATTGCCAGGCTCTGCTGTGCGGGCAAGATACTCTTGGTAGCTTGCCGGGCTCTCCTAGAGAGGCAGAAGCATTGAACCCGGGTCAGCCGCGTCCAAGGCAAATGCCTTTCCTGCTGTGTTATCACTCCAGCCCTCGATAAAAATCCTTGATAGGGGCTGGAGACATAGTTCAGCAGGTAAGGGTACTTACCTTATACGTGGCTGACCTACATTCGATCCCCAGCACCCGATATGGATCCATGAGTTCACTGGGAGTAGATTCCTGAGTGCAGAGCCAGGAGTAACCCTGAGCACCACTAGGTGTGACCCCCAAACGGTACTCTTAGACCAAGGGTGTGTCTGACTTAGAGAAAGACTCTGAACTATCTCCAACCTCTTCTAGTCTTTGTCAAACTTAAGAAAATGCTAAAAACAAAGGAACTTTGAAAAACCCTAGTAAGCCAGGATAGTAAAAGCCTTTGCACCAGAGGCTGAGTAAAGAGCCAAAGAGGAGTGTGTGCAAAGAGGAGTGTGTGCAAAGGGGTTCAAGTGGCTGGAGCAACAGTACAGTGGGGAGGGCACTTGCCTTGCTCACAGCTGACCTGGGGTTCAATCCCTGCCATCCCCAAGCACTACAGGTTAGTGATTCCTCACTGCAGAGCCAGGAGTAAGCGCTGACCATAGCTGGGTGTGCCCCAAAACAAAAAAATTAAAACAAAAAATAAACTTTAAAAGAGTGTGTGCAAGGCTCTGAGGTCAGTGGCCGGCACCACATGCCCTCCTGGATGCTACCAGATATAGCCCAGCCACTGGTGGCCTCTACGCACCACTCGGAGAGACTGCACCCCATCAGCACTGGCTATCAGGTGGGGTGGTTGATATTATCCCTTTTGTTCATCTGTAAAGAAAAATAGTTCTACACGATGGCCACTCAATACCCCTATCGCAAACCACAACACCCAAAAGAAGAGAGAACAAAATGGAATACCCTGCCACAGAGGCGGGGTGGGTTGGGGGGGACAGGGTTGGAGGGTGGGAGGGATACTGGGTTCATTGGTGGTGGAAAATGGACACTGGTGGAGGGATGGGATCTCGAACATTGTATGAGGGAAACACAAGCACGGAAATGGGTAAATTTGTAACTGTACCCTCATGGTGACTCACTTTTATTTTATTTATTTATTTAAAAATTAATTAATAAAATAAAATAAAATGTTTACCATTTTGGTTGGCAAAAAAAAAGAAAAATAGTTCTATATTGCCTTCTTCATATTTCTCTGGTTTACTTGTGTGATTAAAATTTTTGCATATATCTGTGGCAGCTATTTCTCTAGACTGTTATTTTCCACTTGATAATGCTCCCCCTTTCACTCCCTTTGCTGGTAGTGGATGCTCTGAGCCGGGATCACACACACACACACACACACACACACACACACACACACACAGGGCCCTGGTACTCGCTGGAGGTCACACAAACTCACACAAGCTCGCCAGGGCTGAGCTCCTTGGACGTGGTACTCCCATGCATGCTGGTTGTCTTGCTCATGGGGCTAATGCGCTTCTGCTGTGGGGCTCCCCCAGGTCCTTGCCTGGGGTTGTGAGGCCAGTCACAGTGCTCATAAGTTTCCCTTTCCTTGTGCTCAATAGGGAGTGCGCTATTTCTTGGCCACCATGCACAATACATGTGTTCACACACGTGTGTGTCAGTGAGGGCACACAGGGTTGTAGCCCTAGGTGTCCCAAACATCTGAGTTGCAAGGACCGGGCCTGGCACATGGAGTGGCACTGGGGAGGCACATGTGCCTGTGAGTTATCACCCTGGCCACCTCTGAAGCTTTTGAATATCAGTCCTTTACTTTAGTACTTACTATTAGGGAAATCCAAATCAAGATGACAATGAGACATCATCTTATACCAGTGAGAATGGCAGTATCCAAAATACTGGGAACCATCACTGCTGGTGGGATGTGGTGGAAAAGGAGTCCTCATCCACTGCCTTGCACACAGCTGAATTGGGGTTCAATCCCCACTATCCCATGGTCCCCCAAGCACTGCAAGAAATAATTCCTCAATGCAGCACCAGGAGTAAGCCCTGAGCATTGCTGGGTGTGGCTCCCAACCCAAAAAATAAAAACTATAAAAACTTTAAAAGAGTCTAACCACTATAGAAAACAGTATGAAGGGTACTCAGTAAACTTAGAACTGAGCTCCCATATGTCCCAGAAATTTCACTTTTGGGTATCTATCCTCAGGACAAAACAAAACAAAACAAAAAACCTTTATTCAAAAGAATGTATGTACACTACTATTCATTACAGCACACAGTACGATAGCTAAGATTTGGAATCAACATTTGTCCAACAACAGATAGGTGGCTCATGAAGATTTGCTATATATACAAAATGGAATAGAACACAGCTGTAAGGAATGATAAAACCATCCAATTCGCAGCAACATGAATGGGACTGTAAGACATCATGTTAAATGAAGCAAAGCAGAGAAGGACAAACCAGAGGACAATATCACTAATATGTTTATTTAGAATAACTGAATGAGGAAATGCAATGGTTTAAGGGGGCAGTGCCCAGATCAACAGTCCCAGAGTATAGGGAGGAGAAGGAAGAAAAGAGTGGAGGGAGGGCGAGAAGAGAGAGATGAGAAGCAATGAGGGCCAGGTTAGGGGAGTCAGGTACAAAGGTGGTAAGGAGTGACAGAGCCAAATGTCCAAACACAGAGTCAACAACACTGACATCAAAAGGCCCAAACTTTAACAGCCAAACTCAGAAAGGCGTGAGGGCGGGCTGGAGGGGTGGGGATGGGAGGGAGCCTGGGAACACTGGTGGTGGGAAGTTGACCCTGGTGGTGGGATGGTTGCTGAGACACTGTATGTCTAAAGCTCAACTATGAATAACTTTGTCAACCACGGTGCTTTAATAACAATTTTTGAATGTAAAAAATAAAATAAAGAGGCAAACTCCAAGAAAAATTAAAAGTGGATGCTCAAATACCCTGTCCGTCAGTCCCCAAGAGCTAGCACCTTGCTCATAGGCTCCCCCTCACCCTCCATCCAGGGCAGGGACTGCCATGGAGCAATGCAGAAACGACAGGCTTCGTGTACATTAGTGAGTGGAAACATACCTTCTCCTCTGCACTCACCACATAACGGAAAACGCTCCTTTCCCTCTGACTCTTTCCCCCCATTACTTATTTGTCTTGCTCCGTGTTTGCCCTGCCGGTGCTAGCACTGTCGCGTATCAAGTGAAGGTTCCGTGCAGTTCTGATCGTGTGGGCCCAGATGGCAGTCACCCTCCTAAGTGCCAAGAAGCAGAGCGTGGTCGTTGAGAACAGTATGAGCAGATAGCACAGCAGTGGAATCTGCAGAAGCCAGAGATGATGAGCAGGGGAAGAACCAACCTCTGACACAGAAGGCACATCAGTCAAAGTGGGCTGAGCGCGGAAAGCTATTTTGAAAACAATCCACACGCACGCCAAGCTCTTTGGAGGAAAGATGCCACTTTTGATTAGGTCCTCTTTCTTTTTCCTGGGGTGGCTGCTGGGAAAATCTCGCATTTACTGGCATCCATCATCATCATTTTGGGTACCTACTGACTTTTGTCTTCTGGACAAGATGATTATTTTCTCTCTTTAGCACTATTTGTGGGGGAAAAAAAGTGACCTTTTGGGCCAAAGAGATAGTACAGAGAATTAGGTGCTTGCCTTTCAGGCAGCTTGGTTTTCAGGCAGCAGCCCCGTCAACAATAATCCTTGAGCACAGAGCTAGGAGTCGGCCCTGACCACCACTAGGTGTCTCTCCCCACACCTGAAAAAAAAAAAAAAAAACACCAACAAAAGAAAGTGATCTTTTGTGCAAATTGGACTGCTGGTTTTCAGGTACCTCCAGAAAAAGAGTTCTGGATGATATTATATGTCTGTCCTAAATCACCTAAATATATCTAGGAATAATGGTGGTTGGGAATGAACTTTCCCAGTTACGTGGTTTCCCTCAAAGAAGCTCATATGTCTGAATGACGCTGATTCACAGCCACTCAGACAAACTGTGCTTTTGCTGTGCACTGCCACTCCGAGTGTAGACTATTCATGCCACGAGGACGCTCTGAGTGTAGACCACTCATCTCACGAGGACGCTCCGAGTGAGTGTAGACCACTCATCCCACGAGGATGCTCCGAGAATAGATCACTCATCCCATGGATTTCTGGCCTCTGCTGCCTCGCTGAACTCACAGTTTGAGCAGACACTGGCAGTCCTGCTAGCCTGCCCAATTCCAGGTTCTTCTCCAGGCTCAGAATGGGAACAAAAGGCCCCCCTCTCACCTTCACAAGAAGAGGGCAGCAGCATTTCCAGGACCTCTGTATGGTCCTATCCCTGTGCTACAGATCTCAAGTACCAAACACCTGCATTGGGAACATTCTTTTTTTTTTCTTTTTGGTTCACACCCAGTAATGCTCAGGGGTCACTCCTGGCTCTGCACTCAGGAATTACCCCTGGCCGTGCTCAGGGGACCATATGGGATGCTGGGAATCGAACCCGGATTGGGGTTGGCTGCATGCAAGGCAAACGCCCTACCCACTGTGCTATCATTCCAGCCCCTGCATTGGGAACATTCAGATGTGTAGAGTGTGCTTGGAGATATGAGCTATGACCTGCATGAAGCCATCATAATTAATAAGCTTCAGCAACCAAAACATTAAAATTAATATTAATATTTTTTGCAAAAGAACTAAGTTTTGGTCTGTTAATAATGCAAAAAATATCTCAAATCCTTGTTTTTTGGAAATCATTGCTATATGCTAATGTCTTCACTCTCGTGCTAAATTTATGTAATTTGTAAATAAATATACGTACATTATGGATTGAACGGCCAAGTTCTGCAGTTCATGGCCATGTGGGATAAGAGACCAGGACTAGCTCTTGTCCAAGGTCCCAGTGTCTGTGAAATTAAGGAAATTAAGTTTTCTCTCTCTCTCTCACCTGCTGACCAGTGCTGAGACATAGCAACTTGCTTAGTGAAGTGTGCTATCAATCATGGAAGAAAAAAAAATAAACCTTCCTCCTTGGATATTTTTAGGACTTTTTCATGGATCTCAGAAGACAATGCAGTCTTCTGACAACTCCCACTTTTCAGGCCCCTGAAGGAATTCTGCAGCCTGCTTCGCATACACTCTTGCCCTGCCCGGCAGGTCCCACAGACAAGGTTATTATCCGTGACAATCCCTGCAAGAGCAGGTTGAGGTGCTATGACTTACAGGAAGCTTGTCAGTTGACAGGAAATGACTTACAGGAAGCTTGTCAGTTGACAGGAATGGCCCCAGGCCCTTGGCTCTTCTGTTTTCATGCCCCTAACTGCAGCTGCTCCGTGAGCCAGTGACTGCGACTCACTCAGACTTTCAGGGCCTGCCTCAGAACTCCTGGCCTTGAACACTCCGTTTGGAATTTTTGCCAGTTTTTGTTTTGTCTTGAATCATCTGTTTCATCTTTAAATTGCTTGCCACTTTGGCACCATGAGTCCGTGCTCTAACAGAGATGCTCGGGTAAGACACACACCAATGTGCCAGGCAGGCTATCATTCTACTAGTGGTCTGGTAGGGAAACATGATTGCATTGTCTAGTAAACACAGGACCCAAGAACTGAACCATCTAGTGTTAAGTAAGAACTGGATTTAAAAGGAAGTCAAAGGGAAAAGAGTCCTCAAATATGAATGAGACGGAAGACACAGACTATCAGTACCTAAGGGACAGAGCAAGAGCAGTAGAAGGAGGGAGTTTATGGCAATGAGGGGCTAATCAGAAATGAAGAACCTAATCAATAACCTAATCTCACAATTTTATAAACTAGAAAAATAGGAAATAAGGAAAAATAGAGCAGAAATTAATGGCATATAAATCAAGGAAATAATACAAAGATGACCAAAAAAATGGGGCATCAAACTCTAAAGATTTTGTATGGTAAAAGAAAACTTGGACTAACATAAAAAGACACCCTACCAAATGGGGGAAAATATCTGCATGCAATACATCAGATGAAGGGCTAATACCTAAGATGTGTGAAACATTCACAAAACTCAATAACAAAAACCAATAATCTCGTCCCCAAATAGGGAGAGGAGATGAACAGACATTGCCCCAAAGAAGACATATGGATGACTAGTAGGCAGATGAAAAAGTTCTCATCATTACTTAGTATCAGAGAAATTCAAATCCGAATAACAATGAATTCTTGTCTCATACCAGTGAGAATGGCATATATCAAAAGGCTGGGAATAGCCAGCGTTGGTGGGGATGTGGTGACATGGATGCCCTCATTCACGGTCAGTGAGAATGTCATCTGGTTCCATCTCCATGGAAGGCAGCCTGAAGATTCCTCACAAAGTTAGAATAGTGCTTCCATAGGACCCAGCGATTCTGTTTCTCAGCATCTCCTGACAAACTCAAAACATTGGTTTGAAAAGACGTGTGCACACCTCTGTTCATTACAGCTCCAACCACGGGAGCCAAGACAAGAAAACAACACAAACAGTCAATGACATAAGAGGGCTTCAGGCAGCGGGGGAAGTATACACTCAACGAGTGGCACAAGTGCCACTGCAAAAGATGTAGTCAGGCAGTCCACTAGAGCATGGGTGGAGCTGGAGGTCAGAGGGACTGGAGGGCAAAGTAAGTCAGAGGGAGAAGGACAAATGCTAGATGATGTCACTTGTCTGTAGTATAGAGACCAAAGAAGGAACTAGATAACACTGAGTAATGAAAAATCTTTGACTATGGAAATCACAACACTCAGATGACCAAGCAGTAGAGGGATAAAAGAGGGGAATGAAGAACAGGGCAATGCTGAGTGGTCTCAGGCACTTTGGAGTTATTGAGGTGCAGAAGTTTGTATACATCAACACCATTAATGTTAATGCTATTATAACCATGTTAGCTAAAGTATTTTATAAAAAGGAAAAGAATCCAAAGGACCACTTGGGGTTAGCTCCATACCCCAACTAATGTCTTCCTTCATCTTCCAGGCTCTGAAAAAGGGAGCGGGGACAGCCCTTGGCAGGGAGAACTGTGTGAGAAATGTCCTCTGCCTGAAACTTTGCTCCTTCAGCTCTCTGTGCTCTGTGGAGCTGAGACAACAAAGGGAAAGCTGGAGAGAGGCAGAACGTTCACTGGAGCTGCAGAGAGTCAAGGCTCCCACCTCTGCCCCACTCTCCACTCTGAACCTCTCTCCTTCACTGTTTTCATTCTCCACCCTCTGGTCACTCACTTTCTACACCTGCACAGATTCTCTGAATCCCCAACTCCTCATTTTAATAAATGATGCTGGAACTAATTTTCTAAATATTTGATGTGATTTAAATATCACAGAGAGTGATTTGCATTAAGAAAATTCCTCTAGGAGTTGAAATTTGAACACCCTGTAGTAAGAAGAAAAAAGAAGGGCCAGACCCAGTGGAAGAACCCCTGTCTTGCATCTGTTTGACCCCCAGCACCACCACCACACACACACACACACACACACACACACACACACAAGAGTAAGAGTAACACACCTGAACAATAGTCAAGAAGTCAAACATTAGCATGCAATAAAAGTAATCCATAGTAAACTTTACTGAAGTTCAAATTCTGCCATGAGCCTCCCAGAGAAAATTTCTTCTGAAATAAGTACAACAGACATGAACAAACCCAAAGAAAGTTTCTTATTCAGTTATTATCACTTGATAACTGTAATATTTTTATTGTACTTATAGCCTGAAAATAATTTTTTACTTACCATTTGGAAGTGTGAGAAGCTATGCTTTCACCAACGGTAGACGTTAACACCTTTTGGTTTACGACTTTTAAGTAATTCTCAATGTGAATCTGTTGCAGAAAAGTTCAAATTGAGGCCATTAGAGTGGACCAAGATAGCCAGCTTATTTACTCCATTTCATTAGGTTAACACTCTGAATCGTGTAATTAAGCCAAAAGACACAATAGGCTCTGTGTTTATGACATGTCTATGGTACCATTAGGCCTTTCAAGGCCAAATTAATTTCTCCATCCTCCCAAACCTAATGAACCACAGAGACTCAAAGCTTGAGTGACCTGTAGCCACCCCTCCCCCACCATGAAATGATGCACAATAGTCAAGAAATTGCTTAGTCGGGTAAATTTACTAAGCAACACAGACATCGAGTAATGGTTTTCTCTTAAGGGAATTTCAGCACACATTTTGAGAAAAGAATGTTTAAACAATATTTCTTTTCTGATGAAGCAAATATTTAGCGTTTATTCTCAGCAGCCTAAGAAGTATACAATACAGTATTATTACTGTATTAGTATTTCTCATTATAAAACTATTTCTATGAAACTAGGCAGGATAAAATTAAGCTGATATATGTCTTCAGTTTTACCCACTGGATTACAATATCACAAAAATAATCTCAAGATACTTAAGCTCTTGGGGGAAATTCAATTCTTATTTTTATTTTTTTAGAATTCCAGTGAATCTTTTAGGAACTGTCTGCAATATATTGGAATAAATCCTTCTGGACCAGGCATAGAGCCAGACAAATAGTGATTACTTTTAAAAAATTGAACCTTTTTAATCAAACCACATTCTAGAGATTATCACTACATAATTTTTATATAACCAATACATTTAATTTCTTTGTGGAATGTGACAAGATGTAAATCTATCAATGAGTTACTAGTTCACTGTATCACTGTCATTCGTTGCTCATCGATTTGCTCGAGCGGGCACCAGCAACATCTCCATTGTGAGACTTGTTGTTACTGTGTTTGGCATATTGAATACGCCGCGGGTAGTTTGCCAGATTGTGCTGTGTGGGCGAGATACACTCGATAGCTTGCCGGGCTCTCCGAGAGGGACAGAGAAACCAAACCTGGGTTGGCCTCGTGTAAGGCAAATGCCCTACCCGCTGTGCTATGCTCGATCCCACCACTGCCAAGTAGAGTTACTAGTTACCAGTAAGAAATGAAACACCTTAAGAAAGTGACCAACACCCGATGTCCATCTCTACAGGGTCCTGTGAGAACCACAGTTCTGTTGTTTTCTGGCAGAGTCCGGGAGTTTGTTGAGGCCACATCCTGAGTACTTGGGGACTCCACCTCGCTCTGTATTTGGGGGATTGTTCCATGTGGTGCTGTGATGGGTTGCCAGGAGGCAGGACAAGCGCCTTTTCCCTTCACGACTTCTCTGGCCTCCCTTTTGATTTCTTCTTCATTCTCCCCCATAATTCTTTTAGTTTAGAGGAATCTTTGTCTCCTTTCAGTATTTTGCTTAATATCTATGATCTACTTACTTTTATCCCTGTTTCAGTCCTTTTAATGGCTCTTTCAAGATTCTCAGTATCTAGACTCTGTATCTTTTCTCCACTTGGTACTTTTGTTAATTTATCCCTTAACTGATGAAGGTCTTCATGAACCTGTAGGTATTAAAAAGTGTAAAATATTAAAGAACATATAGATAGTTCATCTTAAACAGTTACTTATGTTAGAGACTTGGAATTTTCTTGAAATACTAGAGCCAATAAGGTTGGTTAATGAGCTTTGTTCCTGGTTCTAAGCTACTCTTCACTTGGGGTCACATCCAACAGTGCTTAACTCGAGGGACCACATGGGGCTGGGGAATGAACCTGGGCCTCCGGCATACAAAGCATGCACTCAGAACTTTGAGCTTCTCTCTCTGGCCCTCTCTGATATTCTTTACTATAATGTTTCACGATTGCCTTTCATATTTTGAAATACTAACCTTTCATGTGACTTTCTGTTTTTGCATCCCCTGTTAGAAACAAATCCAAGTTAGAAAAACAGCTCAAACGACTTTTGCTTTCTCAGTTGGTAAAACAGTTGAGTCAGAGACAATAATGTTTTGAGTCAGACTCTGATTTCTTCTAGTAATTGAAGAAATAATTGAAGGAAGAATAAAACACAATTTCCATCAAGGAGAGGTTTTGGTTGAATAATTGTGTGTGGACAGAACCTGCTGCTGTTCTGTTCTAGCTGGATTTTCCCCACTTCCTGATCAGCAGTTCTGTAGGTCTATAACAATATTTGTGTGTGTGTGGCGGGGGTTGGCGGGAAGCTTTGGAACCACACCTAATAGTGTTGAAAGCTTAAACCGAGCTCTAAGTTTAGGGATTATTCTTGGCGAAAATTTGGGTACCCTATGTGGGGCTATGGGTCAAAGCTAGTTGACAGTGTGCAAGGCTAGTTAGCACCCTACCCGCTGTACTATCATTCCAGTTCCCAGGGCCTTAATTATCTTTTATGCTGTCAAAAATGAAAATAACCCATGAAGAAAAAGCTATGTTGTTTATTACCCTAAGATTTCCCTTCAGTTGTAATTTTCCTTGGACACAATGACCATCTCTCCCATTCCAAGCATCCTCAGGATAAAATGGGCACAACAAAATGAGATAGCCCAAGATTCTCAGCATTCATATTATAAACCCAGACTCAAGCAGATAAATACAGATGGCACCAATTATTGTATGGGCTGCTGCCATAAGAAAAGCATTTTGTTATGCAAATTGATGAACCCAACACCTGTTTCAGCCAGTCACACCAATAACAATCTGCAGCCTGGGTTGCTGAAGGCATTTGGAACCAGTTGCCTTTCTCAGTTAGCATACCTGGATTTATACATCAATCCGGCCTATGTATTCGGTTGCTCACAAATTCTCCCATGGAGCCAAGTATTCAGGGCACCCAAAAGACATCTTTTCACCGTGGGCACCAGAGTCTGGCACACATCTGAACACTCATGTTCTGCACAAACTGTCATGAAACACCTTCAGGCCTCACAGATTGGAATGCGAACACACCTAATGTTTGCTGATAGACACCAAGGATGATGTCCTACTTCTTTCTGATGTTTTGTCCAAATGATGGCTGAAAGGTGATTACCATCTATTGTCTAAAGACCGTTGGAAAGTGGAGTGGCAGATCAGGTAAGTGCTACTCCTAAGCTCACATATTTAGGTTTATCCATTGGATACACTGTACTTCCTTCTTCCAACTCTGGTATTTGTAGTATTTATAGCTTCATGTGTCCAGCAGTAAGGCTGCCTAACTCTTAGAGGGAGTGGAAACTACTGGATCACTGATCAGGGAACCAAACTTCTAGCTTTTTCTTCTTCAGTGAACAGTTATACTTCTTTAGGGGTTGAGCGATAGTCCAGTGGATGATACTTGCCTTGCACATGGCTGACCAAGGTTTGATCCCTAGCACCTCATATGGTTTCCAAGCACCACCAGGAGTGACCCCTGAATGCAGAGCGAGGGGTTAACCTTGGGCACTGCTGGGTATAGTCAAAAAAACCAATATAACAACAATAACAAAAATAATTATATTTCTTTATATAGTTGCTAACTATATAAAGAGAGTCTCTTGCCCACACACCTGGCTGTCTTCCCCGGGGCCCCTCTGAGTGGATGGGCTCCAGCTTCCCTCCCCACCCTGAGCAGAGCTCCCGGCAGCTGAAGACCACCGGAACCTAGCTACAGCCATGCTCGAGGCCCCTCTCCACACATTCGGACAGGCCTCACGCATGAAGGTACCAGCAGAGGAACCCAGGTGTGTGTAATCCCATCAATGCCAATGTCCAGAGACTTAAAAGCAAGCTCCCAGAAGCGCGAGGCCAAGGAGCATTATCTTGTAGCCTATTTCTCCCTCTGGGAGAAACTGGCAAGCTTCTGAGAGTTTCCTGCCCACTTGGGACAGCCTTGCAAGCTTCCCATGGTGTATTCATATGCTAAATCCAGTAACTAGCTGGATCTCATTCCCCTGACCCTGAAAGAGCCTCCAGTGTGACATCTTTGGGAGGCCCGAGGACAAACCCTTGTTCATGTATTATAAAGATGATTTACAAGCAATGGAGAAATGGGTGAAGGAGATGAAGATTGGACTAGAGCTGGCATAGGGAGACTGGCACAGGATGTTGGGGACTTTGGCTATGAGGAAGTTGGGGGGTTGCAGTAACTGTGCATCAATACAATACACATTATCTCTATTATGAACCTGTTGCTTAAACTATAATAATTATTCAATAATAAATAAATTTTTTAAAAGGAAGAAAAGTCATGGGCTAGACCTCCTCTTAAAAGTAGTACTGAATAAGAATGTCAGGACCAATTAACATTTATAGATAATAGGCCTTCAATCACCTTAATTATAAGTCACTACAGCTATTTGTTTTCTTAAATAATATCCATGGATTACTGAAGTCCCCACAGTCATTCTGTATAAAGGTATTTAAAGGAGTTGTTTCTATTATTCTCTCATAATTTGAGGGTGAGAGGAGGGTGAATTAACCTAGAGAGAATTACAAAAAAATCAATATTTATCATATTTTAACCTGTACTAGCGTGACATATAACATAAGTCTATCAAAAATAATTTTTATTTTTTGGCAATAAGTTGATGTGAAAAAAGAAAAAAGTCTTTAAATGCTAAGTTAAAGAATTGGTTGAAGAAACACTAATTATAGGTGACTCTTAAAAATAATGGCTTGGGGAACTTTCTTTACCCCATTCTTAGACAACTAGAAGCTCAGAGAAATAAGAAAAACACGCATATTTTCAAATCTAAGCTCTCCAAGGAAAACCATCATTTCACAATACTGAATCATGATTCCAGGAAGCACTCTGTACACCTACATTCTATATAGAGTTTTAAATGTTTGGCACAAAGTAACACTCAGAATAATCTGACTCCCTGTGAACTGTAAGAAAGATAAAGCTAAAGGTTTCTACCACTTTTCTTCCCCAAAAAGAATGTATTCAAACTTCATTTTTCATGGTTTATATTCTATATATAAGCATTTGAATATCACCCTTGTATTATATGTATATTTGAATAACTCCTTGTATTGATGTACTTTGAAGAAAAAATCTTTGGAAATACAAACAATATGTTCAAGAATGCAAAATTGGATTTTAGTAAACTTAGTTGAACATAAAAGTGATGCTGAGAGGAAAAGAGCAAAAAAAAAAAAAAAAAGATCTCAGGGAAAAGACGAATGGAGAGGTTACTGAGCCCGCTCTAGAAATCGACGATTAACAAGATTTCGTGATTCGTGATTTGTGATTATATAGTTGATAGATTATATGGAGTAGGTCTTTCACATGCTAAGAACTCAGTGAAAAGCAGGTGAATATTATTTCTCATCCTATCACTTGGTCACATACTCTCCTTGAAGAGGATCTAAACTTTATCGTCGCCAATTTAAAAACATTACACAGCTCCATAGGATTGCTGGTAAAACAAGGTAGTGTGTGTAGAAGTGAATGACAGTAGGCTTTGGAATCATATAGATTGGAACAGTAGTCTATTTCCACCTTTATTAAACTGACTTTAGCAAATACATACTTAGCTTCTTAGTGCCTAATTGTTCTCATCTATTTTATTTGGTAGCAAATAGCTGCCCTCTTGGACTATGGAAAAAATAAAATTAGTTGAATATGCAAAGTGGGGGCCAGCAGAGGAGACAGTTCAGAGGGTTGTGTGCCTGCTTTGCATGCAGGAAGCCCAAGTTCAAGCCTAGAACTGCATGGTCCAAGGAACACTGTTGGGAGCAACTCCCAAGCAACGCATTTAAATAGTCCCAGAGAGGAGGAAGAGGAAGAGGGGAAGGGAGGAGGGGGAGGAGACGACAGCTTTGTAAAGGCTAACTACATAGAAAGGCACCAAGCAAACATTAGTTCTTCTTTCCCAGACTGTATAACCCACTGAGACTCCTTGCACATACCTAGTACTCAGGAAACAGTAATTGATTTGAATTGCACTCAATCTTTTTGGGTGTGTTTTACTTTTCTTGTCATATATTTTCTTCTCCCTCTCTTAATAACCACACATCTGTTATGTCATTGCAATAGACAGAGAAATTATGAAATGTTGTACCAGACTCAGGTAATTTTACTCCGGTAAAAAGGTTAAGCTCTACATCTCTGTCTTTTCTCCAGGTAGATCCAACCTGCCATATTGAAATGTCAAGTGTCAATCATCAAGTCTATTGCTTTCCATTAATGTCCCAGTTGGAGGAATGATTACTTTGACAGTTTGCAGCCAGGTCTGCTAAATTTAAAAATAACTAAAAAATTTAACCAAGTAAAGATTTGCTTTAGGATTTGAGTCAAGTAATCAGACTTCATATTGTTGAAAGCCAAGTCACATGTCCATATTAGTCATCTCTAGTAAAGAGAGAGTATGGCTGGTCCCTTTCATCTTTCATGTCCATTACCCGATTCTTTTTTACATTATACGTTTCTGGATAAACGTATAATGATGTTATCAATGATGTCAATGATGATATCAAGCTGACAATTCAGTTTGATATTGGCGTTAATGTTAACACTACTAATGGGTTTCAGAGTATATGATTTTCAAAAGCTAAGTTTGGTGCTAAGACTATTCAATCCTTGGCACACAAGTGTACATTTAATAGGTAGTTAAGCAGGGATTTAAAAAAATACCAGGTACCACATCATAACAGATTAAGACAAAAGCCCCAAGGGTGACTTATGAATGGAAACTTCTAAGAAACATCCCCCAACCCCTCCACAAGTCTTCACAAACACACTGGATTTAATTAACATATTAGAGAAATCACTTTTTTGCCCTTAGCTGGTTTTTCCCTCTATTTTCTCTAAAATAACACTGAACAGATCACTTTTATGTTGTTTGTGACTGAGATCATTTAAAGTTCTCAAAAAAGAGGCTGGAGCAATAGCACAGTGGGTAGGGCGTTTGCCTTGCACGCAGCCGACCTGGGTTCGATACCCAGCATCCCATATGGTCCCCTGAGCACCGCCAGGGGTGGTTCCTGAGTGCAGAGCCAGGAGTAATCCCTGTGCATCGCCAGGTGTGACCCAAAAAGCAAAAAATAAATAATAAATAAAAATAAAGTTCTCAAAAAAGTATCTGGCTCTCGATAAATGTTGGTCACTATTTTAATTATGACAATGATAAAAATTATACTAAAATCTAATCTGCTCTAATTAGTTGAGGAAAAATCTAAATTATTGAGTTGAAAATAAGAGAAATTAAGTGGTTGGAAAAATGCTGCCAAGTAGAACTCTATGTAGAAATTATTACGGTCATTTCTAGAAAAGAATGAGAACATACACTTTGACATATGATCTGATAATGAGATGGAATATTTACAATCAGAACTCTCTTGGAAAATCCAAACACATAGTCATTTGTGTTTTGTAAGTCATATTAAAGTTTATTTGGATTTAAAGAGTAGCTGGTATTTTAAACATTTAATCAAAAATTTCATGTTACCATTAATTTATAACATATCAAAACAACAGTGGATGTTCATTCTGCTTCATTTAATTGGATCACCATGAGATACAGTTACAAAGTTTTTCATGATTGGGTTTCAGAAATACAATGTTCCCTTACCCATCCCTTCACCAGTGCACACTGCCTGCCACCAATGTCCCAGCAGACTTATTTTTCTTCTCCCCACACACTGTGGTTTGTAATAAGGTTATTGAAGGGTTATTATGTATATCACTTTATCTCCTTTCAGTACTTAATTCTTGTCCAGAGTGATCATTTCTAACTCTCAGTTGTAGGGTCCCTTTTCTGTCCTAACTGCACTCTACAACTTGTGGCAAGCTTCCTACTATGGACCAGTCCTCCTGGCCCTTGTTTCAACTGTCTATAGTATTATTCTCATACTGTGTTTTTTTTTTTAATATCCCACAAGTGAGTGCAATTATTGCAATTATTCTTTGTTTGTCTCTCTCCCTCTGACTCATTTCACTCAGCATGCTACTCCCCATGTCCATCCATTATAAGTAAATTTATTACTTTGTTTTCCTGGTGGTTGTGTAGTATTCCATTGTGTAGATGTACCACAGTTTCTTTATCCATTCGTCTGTTCTTGGGCACTCTGGTTGTTTCCAGATTCTGGCTATTATGAATAGTTCTGCAATGAACACAGGAGTGCAGATAACTTTTCTGTATTGTGTTTTTGGATCCCTGGGGTATATTCCCAGATATGGTATTGTTGAATCATATGGAAGC